>NC_092636.1:64852315-65024815 GCF_039555335.1 Amphiura filiformis | reverse complement strand
AGTATAAAACATGGCCAAAGGTTGTTCGAATATGTTCACCTTTGAGACATCAAATATGGATAAGCAGTATATCTACTGGATTGCAAACTGTTCCTTTCTTCGTTACCCTGGTAATGAACATTGTATTGTATATTTCTATTATCAAAGGTCTGGACAAATGCATTAGAAGGTTAAGCCAACATGGTGTACAAACAAATGCCGACACCGGAATAAGAAATCAAATAGCAAAAATGTTGGTGGTTAATGGTCTTGTGTTCTTCTGTCTGCTATTTCCATTTGAGATCAATTGCGTGTTTTCAATGATAGCAACTTTTCGTACGGAAGACAATGCACAGAATTTCCTCATATCCAGTGAAACTGTAAGGCAATATATATTGATACTGGCTCAATTATGTTCTTATATAAACTCCGCCGTTAATCCAGTTGTATATACTGTAATGTGTCGTCGCTATCGGCAAGCCTTTAAGAAAGTGTTTCTGCCCGATAAATGCATGAATAAAATGAGTAATCGACTTTCAACTTCCTATCGAACTGGGGATTTACATTTTGAAACAATGCCTCAAACGGCAAATAATGAAACTGCCGTGTAAAAAGTGAAAAGCTTTTCTAATTAATTCCGTTTAAGCATTCCATCTACAGCCCGCACGTGGAATGCACTCCCGCCCCATTTTCCTCGGGTTTAAAGCTGACGGGTCAGCTTTAAACAGGACATGAGTGGGGAACAGAATGAAACGATGGTCGCGCGGCCGGACCATATCAATAATAATAATAATAATAATAAACAGACACTTAATATAGCGCATTATTACGAAGAGCCTCAATGCGCTTTACAACAAAATATACAAGCATAAAAAACATTAAAAGAACCAACACGCCTAAGAATACAGTCAGAAGGAGAGCAAAACAAGGCCAAAGGCTGAAACTCAAACGTGATGGTTTTACAAAAGCAGGCAAGCAATAAAAGTAAATTACAGTTATAGAACCACAAAATATAGGCAAGCAATATAATGATATAATATGAAAGTAAGCTACAAATATATCAAAGCAAATATATAACATAAAAATATTTCAATTACAAATGGCAAGTAATAAAAAGAGAGTATGGATGACCAGCATCCACGCCCTCGGCAAAAAAGAACATGTCAAACAACATTATTTTAATGCAGGCAAAACCTTATCTAAACAAACATCAGAATACATAACATAAGAGCATTATTACATTTCAACAAACTATATGAAACCACTAATGATCAATTATCGGAAAGATCATTAATAATTATGAAAACAAAACCAAATAATGTGATCAAGCAATTAACAAAGATACAATATATATGCAAAATATAATGCAAAATGAAACAAAATATGAACCAATATGAGGAACACGCAAAGGCAAGAGTAAATAGGGAACCCTTGAATAACGAAGAGGTCACCAGTACATATGAGCAACATTAAGATGCAAACAAAGTATAATGATAAACAATTCAATCATAAATACAACAAATAATAAAGCATTAATGAAACCGGTTATCAGGAACATACAACGACAAAAAATTATATGGAACCCTAGAGGAGCAGAGGTCGCCAGTACATGCATCCTCAGCCTAGATCCTCAGCATCCGGCTCTTGAAACAAGCAGGGAACCCGAGCACAAGAAAAATAAGCAAAACACACAACCCTGGTGGAGCAGAGGTTGCTAGCACATGCATCCACAACCAAGATCTTCAGCATCTGGTTCTTGATGAAGCAGGGTATTACAAATTTTGAAACATGTGTGTCTTGAGCATTTTTTGAAACAAGCAGCAGATGGAGCGGAACGGATGTTTTCTGGTAAGGTGTTCCACAGTGCGGGTGCAGCTGACGCAAAAGCTCTATCGCCGTAAAACTGCGTAGATGAGCGGCGTGTAACAGACAGAAGAGTTTTGGAAGATGAGCGAAGATGACGTTTGGGCTTGTACAATGAAATGATGTCAGATATGTAGCGTGGAGCAAGGTCGTTGATCGCTTTATAGGTGAGAAGAAGGATCTTATAAGCTGTACGCTGTTTGATCGGGAGCCAGTGAAGGGAATGAAGAACTGGAGAGATGTACGCAGACGCAGCGATGGTACCTAAAGATGACCTGATAAAGTGATCGGGCAGAAGTCGGGAGTCAATTCGCTGCGAGTTCGCTATAACTTGTTTTTATTTTTGCACTTAAAAGCGCCTCCATATTATTATTATAATAAAAATATATAAACTAGTAATTAAAATGTCCTAATGAGGCATGGGGAAGTTTGGGGAGGTATCGTATCGGCCGTAAAAACATAAGCGCTCAAATACAATATTGTTCAAAGTTGCCCCGCAGGGCTACAAAGAAACAATTTGCGCTCAAAAACAATAGCGAAACATAAGCGCTCAAATACAATATTGTTCAAAGTTGCCCCGCAGGGCTACAAAGAAACAATTAGCGCTCAAAAACAATAGCGATTAAACCATAAATTAGCCCCGATAAGTGGTTAAAAGAGAGGTGAAAAGTAAAAGGCAAAAAAACAACAACAAATAAGGACGGGCTGTCGATAACTTAAGGTTACGCATTGCTTTCTTGCTTGTTGAAACTGGACCCAGCCACAAAAAAAAAGTTTTCGACACCCCGTCACTTTTTTGCTGTTGCTTTGTTATTGGGGTGTTTTGTTTTGTTTTGTTTTGTTTCGGGGTGTTTTTTAAGAGCAATGCGTAACATTAATGTAACATTGACCAACAGAGGGCGTCAATATACATGAGATAATGTCATCCAGAGGAGGAGAGGATACTCTTGTATTGTTCTAAACATGCGATGCTGAATAGTATCCCATGTATTTTTGCATTTTCTACATTGGTCGGTTTTAACGTAAACAGCTGAAATGTAACACGTGTTTCAAATCTGTTAAATTGAGGATGTGTTGAATGTGTAGGGGTGTGTGAGGAGGTGTGGTGGAGGCGTGAGGGGCTGTGTAATAATTATGAACCCTGGGGAGGGTAAAATTGGGGGGAAAGACATTTTTGGCGAGCCGAAAAGGGGGGGCAAGCAATTTTTGGCAACCTGAGAGGGGGGGCAAGTGATTTTTGACACACATTCTTGGGGCGCCTTTTAAATAAACCGCTCTAAAAAGGCTTAGGAAAACCGTACGGAAACGCTTAAATATGCAAATTTACCTGCTCGCTGCGCGCACGACATGTATAGATCTAAGGTTTGCAAATTGCGATTTTTGGCGAGCCGTTTGGAAATTTAACCCATCCCCGGGGAGCTCATAATTATTGCACAGCCCCTAAGGGGTGAGTATGAGGATGGGTAGAGTGTGGGGGTGTTTTGGGGTGTGTGAGCGTGTATGTTTGTGTGTACGTTATATTATTTCGTGAGCTTTGCAGTTGCAAAATGAATTAGAAGTGTTAATAGTATTGTCATATTTGTTTAAATTATTTTTGCATGGAATTCCTAAGCATGGAAACTCATTGTCAGCATTATCAATATTGTATCTGCTGGAAAAGGTGTGTGTAAAATTTTGCGGGAAATGTGGGTACGTTATGTCAACAAAATCGACATACCCATAACATGCTTGTATATTGCAACGTGGATGCCGAATGTGTATTATAAATGTGTGCTTATGATATTTTCATGTTGTTTCTAACTATGTGTGGTGGTGAGAGGGTGAGTGTGGGGTAAGTGAGAAGTGTATTTATAATTGCTGAAGTGGGCAAGTATTACGCTTGACCTGAAGGATATCACACGTTTTGAAAATAGTTTGCCAAAGCACTAGCCCCTTCCCCTAGACGTGTCAAGAATTCATTTAGTATACATTAATCAATACGGCTAAGCCTCGTGGGCTTTAAACGTCAGTCATTTTGTCCTGCAACTCGTTAACCTCGCCGGTAAAGTGGCATTCTTCGACATTTACCTGCACACATATGAATTTTAACTGTCTTGCTTCTTTGGTTACGTCCCCCTGGAAAAACGTCGGACATTACCTTTCATTTTGTAATATATTTTGAGCTATACTTTGTCACAATAAAAAAGGTACGATCATGATATCGCTGAAAGAATGTTTATTAAAAAAACACCGCATCAGTCTTGTATTTTGATAAATAAATGGTCATTCATTCAATCTAAAGGTAAATGAAGACTCTCATCAAACAAACAAACAATATACTTTTCCTTACCATATGTGATGCGATCAACCAAAATCAGACGGAACTCGGAAATATTAAATTTTGAGTTTCTTATAGGATAGTAAAAAGTATTTACAAAGCTGGATTTTGCAGAAAACCCAATTGAAAGTGAACAACCAGCTCCAACGATATCAGCAATTAAAGAGTTTCCAAAACAAAAGGAAACAAAGGGAAATGTTTCCTTTCTTTGGCGTTATCTCAAAATCAATATTTCCAAGTTCCGACTGATTTAGCTTGATCGCATCACATATATTGTTACAATTGACTCCTCTTATAATTAAGCTCTTTTCTAAAATATAATATAATCTTATTTTAAAATCTTTTAGGTATCAATTACTGATGCGCGACGTCGTTTTAAACATCTACGTGGCCAATGTGAAGTCAATATGGCTTTACAAAGCTTCTGTAGCGCAGAATACAATGACCCCGCATGGTCAACTGTAGCTGTCCTTTTATTAAGAGCAGTGCAGTCCATGCATATTCAGGTGGATGCTTTGTTATTCGAATGGATGAACAGCTACGCGAAGCCATGATGTCACATGTACTTGAAAGTGTTTGAAAATGGCGCCTGTCATAAGTTTTGATAAATTGTTACTAAAACCAGACTTACAGAAGTTTATGGTGATTTTTTAAATTTAAATATATCATTAACAATGCGGATTGTTTTCTTTCAATACTTGAGATTCCCCGACGGTAGAGTGTGGTTATATGCAATCAGACGTGTTATCTGAATACAAATATTCATATAAAAATATTCCGGTTGAAATTATACTCTTAACTCTTGCACATTGCACATGTACATTGTCCTGGGAATATTGTGGAAATTTTTAAATCCTAATATACCTATTTCAATCAATCTAAAGGTCCCAGGAAATAAAATAAGGTGAAATTGTATATGAAACAGTGCGTCAAATTCACATGGCGTTGGAAAGAATATACAGGTTGCTACAACCAATTTGACAAATAAAAATAATTCCCATTCTTATGACAAGGCCGTACGGTGTTTAGCTTATTCTAAATATAGAGGCACAGGTATTCAAAATAGTAGTATGTAAATATCATAAACTTGCAATATTTTCTGTATACTAAGCCAAACAAATACATATTGTTGTTACTATGTACTAATGCTTACATAATTCACAATATACAATTTATGCTAGCCCTGTTTTGTTTTGTAGGAGACAAAAATCCGTGATCGCGTGAAATGGATTTTTCAACTGGTCACAGATTTTTCACAGAAAAATGTGTCCTAGTATTTTAATTTGGTCATTCTGTGGTACAACCCCATATCAAAATATGTCATTTGACTACTTATTTAAGTGGTTTTAATAGTGCACCGGGAAAAAAGATTGGTACAACCCTACCTTATTGAGACATGGGTTAACGTTCGCGTTAAGAACAACATTACTGTCATAGAAATAACTATGTTTGCTATTAAAGATCAGCAACAAAAGCTGAAACAATCATGCGACGCCATTGAACCAACATCTGCGTCAAATTGACAAACTTGACGAATTATCACTATCTGATATAGAGTTCATGAAACTGTAGTTCTCAACACTCAGTAATCTGTATTGTATTTAAAACCACTTACCTGATATTATAGAAGGCTGAGTTACAGGATTAGCTGTCATCTAGGATCACATATAAGTGTCTTCAGATACAACATGATTCCATTAGTTTTGAGATCTACAATTTCCTGCATGAGCATAAAGAACATATATATCACGATATCAAGATTATTTTCTCTCCGCGTCACAATTGTATTGTTTGTTGATATACGAATAAGGTTATCTGTATTGTATTTCTTGTGTTGATAAATAACGATTAAATTGACATGTCTCATATCAATGTTGGTTTCATTGATGAATATTGCTTGAATTATTCATCCTTAGATTATTTACGTCATATCATGAACATTAAAGGAAATCGATCTCCGGCAATCACAACATTATGCCTTATATGTTAGAAAAATAATTATCAAGTACGAATCGCGTGGTTTTATTTAAAACAAACTCATATTTGACCTTAAAAACAAATCAGCCGTCTCTCACCACGCGATATTCAAATTTCCCGGGCACCGAAATTGCCTGTGGTAAGGGCGTCCCAGTAACATGATGACGGCTGACGACAATTGAGCACAAATAACCATGACGTCATTGCCCTAGACCAGGCCTTCTCAACTAGTTTATTTGAAGCGCCAACTGGGAAATTTTAGTGATCATGAAGTGCCAACATGTTAAGGGAGGATTTTGCGAGGGAGCGCGTGCGCGACCGAACGCAAATTGGGTGGGGTCCTGGAGGTGTTTTAATGTGAAAGCTCCGGCCGCGGGGGTCCAGGGGGCAGCGCCCCCGGAAGCTCTCAGATTTTAGGGCTTTCTAAAGGCTCAGATGTGGTATTTTCACCATTTTTTGGTTAAAAATGTATGTGAAAAAAATTAGTAAATTTACCGTGCGCCACTTCGACTAACTCCAAGGGCCACAAGTGGCCCGCGCGCCGCCAGTTGAGAAGGCCTGCCCTAGACAATTTCGGCGCGGGAATTTTGAATATCGCTTGTTCAGAACCGGCTGTTTCTATTCGTTTTTATGGTCAATATGTTTGTATGTTTTAAATAAGACCACTTGATTCGTGCTTGATAATTGTTTTTCTAACATATACGGCATAATGTTGTGATTGCCAGAGTGTTCCTTTAATCACACAATAACTTTCAGCTAAAAAGGTGTAATTTAATTCTTTCGTTCGTCCAATTATTCATAATATTCATTCATTCATTCATTCATTCATTCATTCACACATTCATTCACACATTCATTTTGTTCAGAGCTACATGTATATAGCTGAATAGCTCTTCGTTATTAAGACACTCAATGCGCAACAATGTATATTGTCTCTTTAAAGAGAATTACGGCAAGAAACACAACTCCCTTTAGTTGAAAAGTAACCTTCAAAGGAGGTTGAATAAATCAATTTAGAAGAAATTTGGAAAGTAGACGAAAGGAAAGAATACCGATAAGATTCAAAATGTCAAATGGCTTGATTTACTGGAGTAGCATAACACGTACAAGAACAAACCTATGAGTTAATTTAATGTTGAATACAAATCAGTTTACAAGTTACGAGAAGGGTTTGAAATAGAATATGTCTTTTTTTATTTTCGAAGTTACACCACACCGTGGGCAAATATTATTTACGATACCGCGCTAAATGATATATATTAAAACTAAAATTTCATTTCATCATACAACCATTTACAGGAAGATCCTACACAGCATTAATTGGCATTTGGCATTATTAATGCTGAAACAAAATAAAGATATAACATACGGCATGTTATTTCTGTACACGCGGAAACCATTCTATTACGCTCAAGGTTATCGTAGCGTAAAGATACAATACAAGAGCGATTTTTGTTTCCTTTCTCATATCGAGCACATAATACCTTTGGGTAAATTTCTGGTAAAAATGTAAAAATCTAACTTCTTTATGGACTGGGCAACACTCCATATTTTCTTCGCGTGGCGTAGGATTAAAATCGCATGCATTATCAGATTTCACGGTTTAAACATCAATAAAATGTCATCAAGAATTATTAAACATAACTTAGAAGAAAAGGTAACTCAAAAGTATCACTTGAAAAAACAGATGTGGAACATCTGCAGTGTAACACATTGATCTTATAGGAAATAATTCAAGGAAGCCACTCACAGTCTGGTCACATTTGACAAATGATAGTCCAAGTTTTCGCTACTTCCTCTCCCAGGAACAACCATCCACAAATTAGACACATTACAATTAAATGAGCCGCCCTTGGGATCTCAAGTATTAAATTCACACCTTTCCCCCTGCCTTGTGAGCGTGGGCTTTATCTTTCTCAATATTTGAGCACAAACACTTCTTGTTCAGGCAACGCTCCGGCTCACCTTAATCAATTTCGAAAAAGACTTTTTACCTATAATAATCAAGGAAAATAATATTGGCATACTTTCACCCCAGGGTAATGTTGTAGGTCAAATTGACTGACCACCCTAACCCATGGTAATGTGGTAGGTCAAATTGACTGACCACCCTATCCCAGGGTAATGTGGTAGGTCAAATTGACTGACCACCCTATCCCAGGGTAATGTGGTAGGTCAAATTGACTGACAACCCTATCCCAGGGTAATGTGGTAGGTCAAATTGACTGACCACACTATCCCTGGGTAATGTGGTAGGTCAAATTGACTGACCACCCTATCCCAGGGTAATGTGGCAGGTCAAACTTACTGACCACCCTATCCCAGGGCAATGTGGTAGGTCAAATTTACTGACCACCCTATCGCATTGTAATGTGGTAGGTTTAATTGACTGACCACCCTATCCCAGGGTAATGTGGTAGGTCAAATTGACTGACCACCCTATCCCAGGGTAATGTGGTAGGTCAAAATGAGCTCAAAGGATGAACTTTAAGTGATTTGAGTACTTATTTAAGCGTTTTAGTGCACGAGGAAAAATGATTGGTACAACCCTCCCTTATTGAGACGTGGGTTAACATTCACTTTCACAGAGCAACTGTTATAGAAATCACTGTTTGCTAAGATCAGTAACACTAAGCTGAAACAATCATATATACGACGCCATTGAACTAACATCTGCGTCAAATTGACAAACTTGGCGAATTATCACTATCTGATATAGAGTTCATGAAATCTGTATTGTATTTAAAACCACTTACCTGATATTATAGAAGGCTGCGTTACAGGATTAGCTGTCATCTAGGATCACTTCAGATACAACATGATTCCATTAGTTTTGAGATCTACTGCATGAGCATAAAGAACATATCACGACATCAAGATTATTTTCTCTCCGCGTCACAATTGTTTTGTTTGTTGATATACGAATAAGGTTATCTGTATTGTATTTCTTGTGTTGATGAATAATGCTTAAATTGACATATTGGTTTCATTGCTGAATATTACTTGATTTATTCATTCTAATGCGGCCCATACACGATCAATATTGCGGACCCTAAATACAGGAGTGGATACAAAATCTACCATTGTGCGTGTACAATGGTACTAGTAGATTTTGACTCTTGTATCAATGGTCTTTGATATTGATCAAAAAATTAAACGTGTTTGGGCCGCATTCGATGGCGCCACGAAAACATTTCAAGAAGTCTCCGACAATCACAACATTATGCCTTATATGTTAGAAAAACAATCAATCACGAATCACGTGATTTTATTTACAATCTAAAACAAACTCATATTGACCATAAAAACGAATAGAAACAGCCGACTCTCAACACGAGATATTCAAAATTAATTGTGCTCAATTGTCGTCAGCCTTTATTAGGTTACTAGGACGTCATTGCCACAGGCAAAACCGGTGCCCGGGAAATTTGAATATCGCGTGGTGAGAAGCTGTTTTAATGACACAATAACTTGCAACTAAATAGGTGTTCGTTTCATCAGAGAAGATCTTCTCTGGTTTCATTCATTCATTCATTCGTTCGTGCATTCATTCATAATATTCATTCATTCATTGTTTTCAGAGCTACATGTACATAGCTCTTCATTAATAACTCAATGTGTAACACCGTATATTGTCTTTTAAAGAGAATTATGACAAGAAACATACGTCCCTTTAGTTGAAATGTAACCGTCAAAGGATGGTTGAATAAATCAATTTAGAAGAAATTTGTAGACGAAAGGAAAGAATACCAATAAGATTCAAAATGTCAAATGGCTTGATTTACTGGAGTAGCATAACACGTACAAGAACAAATTTATGAGTTAATTTAATGTTGAATACAAGTTTACAAGTTTACAAGTTACGAGAAGGGTTTGAAATAGAATATGTCTTTTTTATTTTCCAAGTTACACCACACCGTGGGCAAATATTATTTAAGACACCGCGCCTAACGATATATTTTAAAACTAAAATGTTATTTCATTATACGACCATTTACAGAAAGATCATACCGTCAGCATTAATTGGCATTTGGCATTATTAATGCTGAAACAAAATAAAGAGATAACATACGGCATGTTATTTCTGTACACGCGGAAACCATTTTATTACGCTCAAGGTTATCGTAGCGTAAAGATACAATACAAGAGCGATTTTTTTTCTTTCCCATATCGAGCACATTATACCTTTGGGTAAATTTCTGGTAAAAATGTAACAATCTAACTTCTTTATGGACCGGGCAACACTCCATATTTTCTTCGCTTCTTTGGTGTAGGATTCAAATCGCATGCATGATCAGATTTCACGGTTTAAACATAACTAAAATGTCATCAAGAATTATTAAACATAACTTAGAAGAAAAAGTAACTCAAAGGCGTCACTTGAAAAAACAGATGTGGAAGTAAGAGTGTAACCATGGTCTATCGTCTATCTGACCAGTTGATATCGTACTATGTAAGGTATATATTGGGTGTCCTAGGGGAAATCCGACCCTAATTGTAAAACTATCCCTGTGCTCATAGTCAAATTTACACCTACTCATGTTACTCTCTGACTCTCATTTTCTGGGAAACAACGATTCTCACTGTTTAAAGAGCCTTCAGGCCAAAGGTTTTCCCGGTTTTGGTAATTTTGCTTAAAATGGCATTTCGTGACAAATAATACAGTTTAGTTCTGCAGGGTAACACATTGATCTTATAGGAAATAATTGAAGGAAGCCACTCACAGTCTGGTCCCATTTATATTTCTATATATATGATAGTCCAAGTTTTCGCTACTTCCTCTCCCAGGAACAACCATCCACAAGTTACACATTACATTACAATTAAATGAGCCGCCCTTGGGATCTCAAGTATTAAATTCACACCTTTCCCCTGCCCTGTGAGCGTGGCACAGTGTCGATACCCTGTATTATGAAGATTTTTTCCCTGCAATGAATCACGTCTTAATACTCCATTGGTGAGCGACGGGCGATTGGTATTTCACCGAACACAAGAAAAGGAGTCCTATCTGATTGGCTAGAAATCGATCGCTAGATCGCTCAGTGGTGAAGTACAAACTCAAAATGTATTCAATTCTATTGAAATCAATATTCTATTATTGACACAGATAAAGAAAGTTACATAGTGACTCGATATGTGCATTGTGTTATAGACTTGTGATTTAATACTCTATACACAGCACCTGGATCTTAACTAAATGGGCTCCACGTGTTCCTTTATATAATTGCAATTCTCAAAAAGTTTGAATATATCACAATTTTGATGAACGATTTAAAAAACGTTATGGATAAAATGCAGTAAAATATATCCACAGCAAACAGCAATCGCCGCTATTTAGTGTATTCCATTTCCAGTTAGGGTATTGAAAACAAAACCTGGGTTTTACCTGACAACAAATCGAATTTTCTTGTAATGGCAACATCATATGGGGTACTGAGCATGCGCAAATCGTAAAAATGTGTAGAATAGAAACTCTGTGGTATCTCATATGATAGTCATATCGTGTAAATGGTATGCTTAGCCTGAGTCGCTCGGCCTATCCGAACAAAATCGCCATGCGTAGCTGTTGAAAAACGAGAGGATTCGCCGTACTATCACGGCAAGTTTTGACACGAAGATATGTGACCGTACAGCACGAATGAGCCGTAAATGTCCTCAATTGTATTCCGAGTTACAGTGTAAAATGGGCATGAAGGTCGTATTCATAGGTATCTCAATTTGGTGCTACGTGTACCTCATTTAATGAGATACACGTAGCACCAAATTGAAATACCTATGAATATGACCTTCATGCCCATTTTACACTGTAACTCAGAATACAATTGAGGACATTTACGGCTCATTCGTGCTGTACGGTCACATATAGAGATGATGACGCTGTGCGTGGGCTTTATCTTAACATTTGAGCACAAACACCTCTTGTTCAGGCAACGCTCACCTTAATCAGTTTCGAAAAAGACGTTTTACCTATAATCATGGAAAATAATATTGGCACACTTTCACCAATATAATGTTGAGCATGTCAGCAACTGACCTGCAGGGCACATCAACATTGATAAATGGGAATGGAGAAGTGTTGCATAACGGGGTGTGTTTGCTTCAAAATCAAGGCAGACTTGTATATATAAATCGGATGCGGATTCCAATACGGTGCTCATTTGAAGAGGAAAAAACATACACAAGTCAGTGCCAACTATTTGTTTTCCTTGATGTCAAAATCATGTTGCGTATGAAAACAGTTTAGATTAAATTTTCAATAAAACTAAATATTATACAAAAATAGAAAGAGCCAAAAGTAATTAAAAGCGCTGTGTGCTATCACCTTGATAAAACAAATTTACACCACCATAATAAATTTATTATCAAATATCTACAATATTAATTAACTGCATGTTCAAGTTGGTTAATAAAACTAATACGAAGATACCACTAAAACTAGGGAACAAAAACCAACCAAGATGTTTTATTACATGACTGTTTAGCATCTGATAGGACTTTTAAATGAATGTGTTTCTGCCAATAAACCTTGCCCATGTTCCATGTTTTGATATTCATGCCACGGGTAGCATAATCGCAGGAATTGTGTTATCGAAAATAATATAATTTGTGAGCCATTTTTATTCAGTAGCTTGAAAGGCTATTTATTACATCCGTAGTTGGAAACCGCTGGACAGTGAAACAGTGTCATGTTAATCAAGACTATAAAATTAGAAGCGACAAACATGTCACCCCATCAATTCGTCAAGATACGTGAGATGGGTACTTATTAACCATAATATGAAGGCAAACGAATACAAAAAAGGCATTCATTCATTCATTCATTCATTCATTCATTCATTCATTCATTCATTCATTACTTCATATAATCTTTGGTTTATTCATTCTTTGATTCATTTTAGCTATGCTAAATATCCCCCTTTCAACAATCCCATCCCCATCACATCCCACCTAACAAACAAAGAAGACAGTCAAATGACTTACTAGAAGGAGTATAAATACAAAGCGAACTCGCAAGGTTTCTAATATTTTTGTTTTTTTATTTTCAAGTTTACACCACACCGTGGGTACATGGATTATTAAAAAGAGCACAACACAAAAACGATGTATTTTAAACTAAAGCTTCATTTCATCGTACTGGAATATTCTACACATTTGGCAATAAATCTTGTTTTCCGAAGAAAAACACATACTAAAGATAGTATATGTTGCTTCAATACACGCAGAAATTATTATGTTATACTCAAGGTTATCGAAATATGTTTTTCCTTTAAATCTCTTCTATCTAGCACATATACCTCTGGGTGCATCTGTAGCCAAATCTAAGAGAGAAAAAAACACTTTTGGGAGCGAACGCACAACAGTCATTTCATCGTAGAATTATAAACGTATGCATTATCAGATTTTCGCGGATTAAACATCACTAAAAATAGCATCAAACTGTTTCATACATGGTATACAAGAAAAAGTTCCGTAACTCACAAGTACGTCATACCTGAGTCACATTATATGTTGCATAAAATGGATTTTACTTAACATTTGAGCAAACTAGAAAAGAAAGAGGCAAAAGGTAATTGAGAAATTGTGCGGCATCAATAACTCCCTTTATTACCTATGGCAGATGGGGGCAACAAAAAGCAATCAAGATGTATTTTTCTAACATGACTAAACATGATGCAGTCATGTCTACAGTAGAATTCATCTCGACCTTTGCAGGACTTAACCCCATTAAAAGCTATTAAACCAAGATAACACTCATTGAAACAGCTCAACTGATTAAATCGGATCTTCTCTGGTTGTGCACAAGTGACTGTTTTCATGTGCGATATCGCAATAAAGCTGGTATTCATAGCTTCAGTTGGGTAACCGATTATAAAGGAAACGTAAGGAAACAATGTTATGTGTGGCTTTGTTCACGAAATCAGACAATGTCGTGCTTTTTGTAAACCAGCATTCTTGAAAATGAGCAACATAATGATTTTTGACTTAACACGGTTTAGAAATAATTTCTTCATATTTTTGGTGTTATCTGTCGTTTACATGTCCTTCCTAAAACACAAAAGTACGACCCTCTCCAAACACCTAAATTAGCTAAAAATTTAGGACATGTTACAAAACTTTATTTTCTAGAACCTATTTAGAATAATTTAAATGTAGCTTTTACCGGTTTTTTGTGGCATCCTTCAGAAGTGAGCGGTCCGATACCAATATTTTCGGTCAAATCTCCATTCAAATAACACGGGGAGTTGGCTAGCTATGCCTTGCCCTCACTCATATTTTACAAAAGTACGACCATTTCTGAACATCTAACCTAGCTGTAATTTTAGGTCATGTTAGAGAAATATATTTGCTAGAAGTTTTGGAGAATAAATAAAATATTGGCTGGTTATTTTTCACACAGTGATGTTAACTAGGCAAGTGTCCATTCTCCCAACATACATCATTTGTAGGGTCACGCGTCAATGGTGAGAGGACTGTGTATTGTGTATAGGAAAACGGACAGTAACTGCAGTATGATAACATCTCATAAGACATAGGTTGGATTGAATTGATGGGCATTTGGAATATTTTATGAGGAGAAAAGGGTGCTATATGCTATATTTTGATTGTGTATGCTGCGGGTAGCGTATTCGCAGCCGACAGATGTGTTATCGAAAATAATGTAATTTGCCAGCCAATCTCATTCAATAGTTTGAAAAGCTTTATCACTATTCATATCCGTAGCTGTAAACAGCGAAATAACAAACTCATTCAGATTATTATACTTCATTGCAAGTTTATCTTGACCATAAAACAGCGGCTATTTAGGGAGGAAAAGACACTGCACGTTGTCTTGTTGGTTGCTTTAGCCTCTTTGCCCAAGCAGGCTGCGCATTGGCGCTGGGAGGGGCGCTCAAGGTATCTGTTTTTTTAGAAATCACTCAATTTGGTGATATATTTTTGATCTCAAACAGTGGCGTATAGATTTCTTTTTGACATGGGGGAATAGCCGTCGCCTCGAGGTCGTTTTACAATCCATCATACAAGTGGTGGGGATGCTGATACCGTATTATTAATGTGTCTAAACCTTTCCCTAGCAAATTGTCCTTTTATCTTGTTACGTTTGTATTCCGTTTCCATTGGTATCAAATAATTGATTATGTTTGTTCTGGTTCACAACACATTTTATTTATTTTAAAAATACCTTACTAATGAAAAAGTGGGTAATGGTGAATCCAACGGACGAGGACGCAAAATACATCAAGGATCAATAAATTATACAATAGGATACCTTGAATATGAACAACTGGAAAGAAAAAGAGCAACCCAGCAAACACAAAACGTTTTCGACGTCATTCGCAAAATGTTATAAAAGGTTGCCAGAAAACGTTTAAATGTCGGATTATATAAAGGGTATATTAAGAGTATAAAACGTTTTCATAACCTTAAAAAACATTTTGTGATAATCTACTGCTCAGCAAACAAAAATGTTTTACAGAAAACGTTTAAATGTCGGGTTATATAAAGGCTATAAAAACGTTTTAATAACATTCCAAAAACATTCTTGAACACCTGATACAAAACATTCTAAACAGAATGTTATTTTGGGGTTGAAAAAATATTTTGCGACAAATGTTTGCCCAAAATATTTGCAATAACGTTTTAAAAACGTTTTCATGACCTTTATATAACCCGACATTTAAAGTTATTAAAATGTTTTGAAAAAAACATTTTAAGAACATTTCTGTGTTTGCTGGGTTTAAATATTTTAACATAATGTTATTTAAATATTGCTAGAATATTTGGCAAAAATGTTTGCAAAAATAGTTTACAATAACATTTTTTGAAAACATTTAAAAATATTGTTGTAGTGTGTTTTCATACAAAACGTTTTAAAACGTTATCATGGCCTTTATATAACCCGACATTTTAATGTTATTAAAACGTTTTTACCTAAACCAAAAGCCAAAATATAACTTACTTAAAACGTTTTTAAAACGTTTTTGTGTTTGCTGGGAAGGTACATCAACTTGACGTGGGGAATCAAGTAAAATACAGACTAGACGGTACGCGGGGGGGAGGGGGCAAAACATGAAATGTAGGCATTAGAACTAGGTAAAATTCGATAGCCAAAAATTACCAGTTCTAAGTCCCACAGAAGTGCTAAACCAGTAGAAATAACATGAATCAATGGGAATACAAAAGTGCGCTATAACAAGTGAGGAAAAGAACTGTGCACATAAACAGATACGATAAATCAAACAACCAATGTAGGTACAAAAACAGGCAAAGTTTGGTGGCCAAAAATTGCCAATTCTAGAGCCCACATAAGTGTCAGGAAAGTAGTACAAAAGTACATTGGAAGTGATCACTGCGCACGTGGCAGACAAACAAAACCAAACAGACAAGAAACCGACGTTTCGAGCAGATAATCTGCTGTTCTTCAAGGACAGACAACAAATTATAAAAGCAAACAACAAAAACTACCTACTGTAGTTCAAAAACGAATTCAAATCAAAAACTCAGTAGCAAACAAGACAGCAAGCTCAGAGCAAAATAAGCTGTCTTATAGTACTACACCCCTCGATAATTTGTGTCTATTTTTGCATTTTTTCTCAAAAACTAATAACACACTGGTAACAAAAGTTATGTATATTATAGGGGCAAGGAATCAATTACTACACTGGAATTTCAGTGACCCAAGCCAAGCGGTTCTTTTTTTATGGTAAGAAATAAGGTACCGCTGGAATGTACCTTATTTCCTATCATATATACTGAACCGCTTGTCTTGAGTCACTGAAATTTCAGTGTAGTAATTGGATTCCTTGCCCCAATAATATACATAACTTTTGTTACCAGTGTGTTATTAGTTTTTGAGAAAAATGTAAAAATAGTCACAAATTTACCACAGGGGTGTAGTACCCCCTTAACTCAATGAAAGCAAGTTAACTACATTGGTTGTTTGATTTATCGTGTATGCTTATGAGCACCGTGGTTCTCATCAGTTGTTCTAGTACAGTTTTGTATTTCCATTAATTCGTGTTGTTTCTACAGGTTTAGCATTTCTGTGGGCCTTGGAACTGGTAAAATATTTTGGCTATCGAACTTTACCTACTTCTAATGCCAACATTTGCTGTTTTTGTCTCCCCTCTGCGTACCGTCTAGTCTGTGTTTCCCCACGTTAAGTTGGTGTACCTTGCTTTTTTTCTTTCCACCTTACTAATGATATTCTTAGTTCAGTATAATATTGTTGTGTAATCAGCAGAGAGAATAAATTGGAACATCCTTCATGTATTTATTATCGTTTATATATAATATAATAATAGAGATCCAAGAATTTACCCTTGGGGTACATCACAATTTATATTCTAAAATGTAAGCTTTAAAATAAAAGTAATTATTATCATTTACAATTTTACCAAATGTTCGCGTAATATCATCCAAAGGACATCTTGTTGTTGTTTCTAAGAATTTTTTCACGTTTGGTTACACGATTAAGATTATTTCAAATAATAAACATGTTAACCAAACTGCTCGTCGCTAGACCAACATTTTTACTATTTTGTGATGGGACATTTTTCTGCCATAACTAAATAGCTACATAAAATGTATAATCTTTGAAAGTGCATACTTATGACACGATTCTTGTTGTAATTTTTTAAACCTATAGCTAGAAATCGATGAAAGCACGCACCTGGTTCACTAACGTTAGTGTTATAGTTAGAGTTATTTAGAAGGGTAGGTTCTCTTTAAAATGTAAATCCCTTAAGGGCTGGGGTATGAACGTTTGGACAGTATTTATTTTGGGACATTAGAGCACATCAGACATATCGAATTGCATTCTGAATACGAAGAATGTCATTCTGATATCAAATAATTTTGAATTTTGAAATTGCAATTTAACACATTTTATGGCAAATCATTAAAATTGATATTTTTATATTTAACAGTACTTGAAGTAAACTTTATAAATCTGATGATTTATACTTAAAGTGTATGTCGGTGGGTTGAAAAAGCCGACGATCAATTGAAAATTTTGACCTTTCGTATTGAAGATATGGATTTTTTCCCCAAAACACCAAAAAAATTAGGTCTTTTTGGGAAAAAGTCCATATCTTCAATATGAAAGGTCAAAATTTTCAATTGACTGTCGGCTTTTCCTCCTGCTACATACACTTTAAGAATATATCATTAGATTTATATAATTTACTTCGAGGACTGTTATATATCAAAAATTCGAAAAATATCACATTTTTATAATTTGTCATAAAATTTGTATTATATTGTGATTTTCAAAAATGAAAATTATTTGATATCAGAAAGACATGCTTCGTATTCAGAATACAATTCGATAGGTCTGAGGTGCTCTCATGTGCCACAAAAAATACTGTCGAAACGCAATAAACGCTCATTTTAGAACCCTTAAATTGACCTGTCATTAATTTTAATTAGCTACAGCTGATGAATGTACACACCTGGTTCACTAAGGCCTAGTTAAAGTTCCATTCAGTGATCCCAGCGAAAATATAAAAACAATTGTCTTAAATATGTATTTATATACTTTATCCTTTTCTTATTCCCCTCTACTCTTAGCTGTAAAAACACATTATGAAAACTAAGACATCGTCCATTCAAGTTTGACTGTACACACATGCAGGCTGCTCAACCAAATACATTATGGCATGAAACATTCAGAATTAAGTTTTGAGTTTTCTCACCTCCCAATTTTCTCATGAACTACGGTTAAATTAACATTCATACTTCACATACATTATCTTCCTTTCCTGATAAGAAATGATACGCAAAAGTGTTGTTTCTGGAATGATAGTTCTACTTTTGTAGGTCTGAGCGAGGTCTGATGTTTATCTATTAATATCTAGTGCATATGGCAGCACGTTTCCCCCTTTTACTCTGACATTTATATTTTAATTTCCCAGATCAGGGATCTTTGAACCAGGCATTCATTGTTTCATCAATGAAGTATTACTAGTTACTATAAATTTTGTGTCCAATTACAAGCTTATATTCACTGCGATAATGAGAATTTCAAGAATTGCTGCCTCCTGCAAAATTCTGTAAGTTCATATGACATGTGCTCATCTCATGTACTATATGAGTCACTTGCCTGACTGAATTTGTCTAGCTGCTTGTTTATATTATAGGTGTTTCTTAACTTAAATAATCCATCAAAATAATTAACAAAAACGATTATAACATCAAAAGTAAAAGATAATCCGATATAATTTTTATGTTGGACAAACTTTAATAAAAACGTCACATAATGATAACAACATTATTACATTTATTCCTGTTTAATAGTGATTACAAACACAAGATTGAGAATGTTGATAGGCCTATAATCACACACACACGGACGGACAGCAGTAATTTTACTGTCTTACTCTATTCCATAGCGTAAGACAATTATACAATTGCGATTTCACTTTCTAGAAAAAATAAATAAAAGAGATCATGGCAACAATGGCATAATTATGTAGTGGAATCAGTAACATATTGATTAAAGGGAAAACCTTGATATATTCGCACATATCAAGCTTGCATCGCGTAAAATTGATTTTCATGAATAGCAATTGCATTTTTGCTTTTCAGAAAAAAAGGGTCATGGTGTAAAAATAATATTTAGTAGAATCAGTAATATCTTGGCTAACAGAAAGACTTTATTTGGTTTCTTTACTAGTCGGTTCGTATGAGCTGGTCAAATTTCAATCCAGTCTAGGCTTTGATGTTATCAATCCACGTCTGCATTAGTTTCCCTCTCTTCCTTACCCGATCTGTGCCTCCCTACAGAATAGCGTTTGCTAAACTGTTCTTCCACCTGATCACATGGCCATACCACTGGGGTTGTTTACTTTTCACAATGGAGATGTTCGTGCTCTCCCATGAAACATTCCATCATTACTCTTACTCGTAAGGGATGAAATCAAAATTCAACCGGTGGTTGACCAGCGGTTCCGTCCGGTTGCCATTGTTTAGAACAATAGCAACCGGACTGAACCGGGCGGAACCGCCGGTAGATGTTAAAGATGGTTGGCACCAGCAGACAGCCTTGACGAACTCCAAATCTAGTGCAATACCGCTCGCGAAACAAAAAGTCGCTTATGCAGGGCTCAAATTTCAAAACATCTCCAATGTATAGTTCTAAGTTATAGGCTTAAAGGTCAAATATCAATTTTCGGCTCTGCAGAGGTAAAAAATGCTGCGAGTTTGATCAAAGTGGTCTCAAATTGTTCCGCGTGGCACATCATTTTAAACAACATTGTTACCATATCACATGATTACAAAATAAGTCAAGGTTGACAAGATTCAATGGGCGTGGACTTTTGTTTGTCCTGTTACCCAGAAAAACGTTTAAATTATTCGTTTTCAATTGGGATATCTCTGTTTATACGATAACCTGTGCACATTGGATGATTTGTCCTTTAATGGCTTATACTAAACACAGCACACAAAAAAGCCTTCATTTATATAACCCGACATATCTAAACCTGCTTATGTTTTGACGGATTGACACAATCGTGTGCAGCATCTTGTTAGATCTAATTTGATGCCACATTTGCTACCAAAAGCTCCAACTTGACAAAGATGTGTACCATTATATGTAGCGAACTTGGCCATGACTGAATACCAACTGCGTTATCGTTTTGATTTGCAACTTGTGAAAATGCATCAAATTGTATATACTTGTCAATCAAAGGGTTCTTATTTCTGATCCAATAAATTGTACTTACTGTGTACGTTTCGAAAACTAACTCTGTTATCTTTATCAACACCTTCATGAAGGTCAATATCAACTTTCTTACATTTTTCATGAACTGCTACTTCCTGTGAAAAAATCATCAAAACATCCAACAGGAACAAAATCAACTGGCAAGACCAAGTCAATCACCAAAAAATCAATAGGTGATTGGATGACCCGTTCACAGTAGCAGTCTTCATTCAGTGTTGATAAAGATAACAGAGTTGGTTATCGAAACGTACACAGTAAGCACAATTTATTGGATCAGAAATAAGAACCCTTTGATTTGACTTTATTCTACCGATCCTGATGAATTTGTTCAACCATATATAATACTTGTATCGATCTTTTTCAATTTAGAGCTTTGGTCGCAAATGCGGTATAAAATTGGAACTATTAAGGTGCGATATACAGCCGTGTCAATCAAATTATCATAACATGAGCAGGTTTGGATTTATGTCGATTTATGTAAGTGAGGAGTTTATTTTTGCTTAGTGTTTATAATCAATAGCTAGAAGACACATGATTAGACCATGGAGGTATATAAATAAATGGAGAATGATCTAGCCAAGCATCTTTTGTACTACGTTGGTTATGACCAATTATTGTTGAATAGGCAATTTCAGGGGATATTGATTATGCTAAGCTGATTACATTGTTAAGTCTGTTTCACTGGTCATTTATTTCAATGGGGTGCTAAATGCAGTTACTTATAATGTTTATTGGAAAGTGCTCATGTTTCAGAAAATTTGATATCAAAATGTCATTTTCGCCAAAAAATTGCATTGAAATCAGTCTTTTGAATAAAATAAACACCCTATCTGTAGGCCTATATCTGTGGTCATATTGTGACCCCCTACATTTTGGTCATGATTCTTGACAAATTAAATTAGGCTATGACCCCTATTTTTCTTTCCAAAAGTTATGACCCCCCGGTATAGGCCTATTTGGAACCCCCTCCAAAGAAAATGATGGCCCCTAATAATATTAATAATCATTTAGGCCTAAATACTGATAATTATTTATTATAAAATGAGAAGTTTAATGATGATGAAAAGATTTTAGCTGAATTCCGAAGTACTTCCGGTAAATCTTACTCGCTCTTAACTCAATTGGCCCAAATTGGCCCAACATCATTTTTTCACAATCGGAAGGTAAAAACGTTTTGCTTTCATTTGCACTATATTTGAACTCCCTCAGGCCCCCTGAAAAGCTTAATATATGAACATGAAAACTAAGTATATTTGTCAAGTTACGGCACAACTAGTGTAGAAAACAGTTTCATAACTTGAGAACAGAACATCCAAATTTCATCGGGTTTTCGCACAATCATACATTGAAACTATAATTATCAAAACTGGCGACTTTGAACAGCTAATTGACTAGCTGACGTCATTATACAGTCTCTTTTACAAGCCTTCCGGTACGGGTCAATGTAGGGTCAATTCCTATGAGGAAATTTTGGGAGTGACGATCAATGAACCATGATAGAGTCTCATAACCATCGTGGAGATCAATAGCTTGGCTGAAGTGGCTAGTCATTCAAGTTTGGTGACTCATTGAATAGAGGTAATAGGATAATCTCCACTTAAGAGATTATAATTCTGGCGATCATTCTCCATTTATTTATATACCTCCATGATTAGACTTGCTGTTATCTAGGATCACACCCAAGTGAATTCAGATACAACATGATTCCATTATTAATTTTTAGAACTACAGTATCAGCGCGGGCATAAAGAACATTACGAAGACATCAGTGTTATTTTCTCTCCGCGTCGAATGTATGTGTAAATTTGATATTATGGCGTTGTGACGTTGCGAGATCTTGATGAAAGAATAAGGATTTCTAGTTTTTACAAGCTTATTTGACATGTCTCACATTATTAGTTTAATTTCTTGAAATATTATTAATTTCTTGCCACACATTATATGAGTATCTACCAAAATAACGTTGACAATGTAAAGAAAGCAGCAAGTTAAAAAAAACCACCTCAGCTTAATTTTTGAAACTTGGTCCCATTTGTAAAAGGTACTGATTTAAACTTTATCATTTTTACATCAACTTAAAACATTTCCAGAAGTGTTATGTATATTTAATGTGCCGATGCGATCGATATTAATTTGTAAACATTCTAGAACGACCAGAAACATGAGAAAGGTTATTATCTTGTTCTTGCAAGGTAAGCCAAAATCTTATATTATATCTTTTGTTTTATATGTTATATATAGTCGTACTGACTCAAGGCCAAAATCACCTCTTACCCAAATTCACACAAATACACTAAACGCTAACAAAAAAGTCTTTAATTGAAAGCAAAATATGATTGGTACAATATATGACAACAAATGCACATACAAAAGTAATCAAATAATGATAATCACTCTTTTAACTAATTAGTACTTAGCCAGCATTCTTCTTCTTGAAGATAACATAGAGTTCTTGCAATGTTCTGGACAGCTGATGTATATATCCTTATTCTCTTGTCCTACAAAAATCAGCGAAGTCCTTTGTACACTTGCACCTATAATATCCTTGCGTATAAAATCCTCACACAAAAGCGCTGGTTACTCCAAACAATGATCTCCTTGCGCTGTTTTCTCCAAACGCTTATCTCCTTGCGCTGCTTTCTCCAAACATTTATCTCCTTGCGCTGCTTTCTCCAAAAATTGTGTTTCTTTCACCAATCACTCTTTCTCCTAGGAACAGGCTTTTTCTGCATTGCTCCGCTGTATTTGACAGATGTTTTGTTTTTAAAATACCAAACTCCAGCAAGTCGACAGAAGAACTTTAATCCTTTGATGAGGAGGAGCACATTCGCGTACTCATAAATCTCATTCGTTGGTGTATTAAAATAGCTCAATTATAGGCTTTTTTTAAGCACAAGGACCAACACACACATGTGGAGTTTTACAATCTCCCATGACATTCTGTGAAACCAAACTCCAAATCTTCACCTTTTATACACACAATCTATTAATAGACATTCTGTCACATTTACTTCCTGGGGAATTTCCAAAATCATGTCCATTTCGCAATCTGTTATCAGGGATTCCCCTGATGGTGCAACTATGCACTGCAATTGAGTAATATGGAAAATCCCCTATGATATATTAAAATAAGTCTGATTCAGTTTGTTTATAGCATTTAAGGTTTTTTCCCTAAAACATGTCGTAACACACAAACTGTTGCATAATTACTTCCAAGGTGTTTCCCCTTGTCTCACACTTCTCATGTCATACTTTCAGCCTGTAAACATTAAATTAAATTACTGAGGGCACATCACATATAATATTAATTTCATGATTAATGATTTAATTAAACGAAAAACAAGTAGGCTTGTTATCTTGTTGGAAACGCTGTATTCTGTTGAAATAAAATAAAACACCGATTTGCTGTTGATGTTCAAAATGGGACTAAGTTTCAAAAAGTGAGCCGAGGTGGGTTTTCTGGCTTTCTTTACGTTGTCAACGTTTTTTTGTAGATTTCCTTTCTTTTTATGAATGTAGCCAAGCGCTCCAAGCTTTGAAAGCTTTACTAAGTTACGAAGTGCTTCATAAAACGAATAAAACGAAAAATAGATGTTTGAAGTTATGCTATCCTCGATTTATGACAATAAATAATTTAACAAAACTTTATCAGTCGTTTAATTTATAATTAAGACATGAGTTACAAAAATCAATAAAGCTGTCGTTTTCTTGCATACCTATTTATCATATCCGAACACATAGATTGTGCATGGTACGGCATCAGATTGTTATCGAAAATAATGTTATTTGTGAGCCAATCTCATTAGCTATTTTGAAAAGCTTTATTGCATCCATAGTTGTAAACAGAAAAAGCAAAAGCAAACGCTTTATCAAATTCATCTTGACCAATAAAACGATAGCGACAAACATGTCACCCCATCAATTCGTCAAATACCTAAGCTGGGTACTAGTTAACCAAAGTATGAAGGCAAATGAATACAAAAAAGGCAAAGGTGAAAGCCACGGAGATCATAGCAGTAGAAACAGGGATATAGACTGAAGCATTGCCGGACAGACACTAAAAATTGAAATGTCAATGTTTTGAAAACGGTTCTGACGTGATTATGTTATTTTCCATCTATATTCTACCTTTAGTATATATTTTTAATATTTTGAATATATATTTGTTCATGAATGTAGGCCCTAGTTGAAATCTAATAGAATTGAATCATTGTTGGTCTCATATTTCACTGCATATTTGATTATCATATATCATGCAGGGTAACATGATATGATTTTCTCATGATATTTTCATATTTGTGCTTCTAAGGAGCACTTGAAAACCAAATGTCAATATTTGATCATTTCAAGCATTAAAATTACATTATGCATGGTTAAAATTACATTATGATTCCACGGCTACAAGCAGGTAAAATAGACATCACTATAATATTTAACTAGGTTGCTCGTCTTCGCATTTCGGTAATACACTTTATTCCCTTTTCCCTGCAATACTCCATTCACTGTTAGACCATCGGCATTCTCATCTTCTTAACGCCATGTGTTCAAAACACACTGAGGGCATGGTGGCGCAGTGTTAGAAACTCATAATCGTAGGGTAGCTCGAGGCGCAGGTTCGCATTTCTGCAACACCAACGTGTTATGCAATTGGGCATGGGCGTCAATCCGGGGGGGGGGGAGGAGGACATGTTCCAACTCTATTTTGGGATGGGGGACACAATATCAAATACTCCCCCTCTCCCCCCCCCCCATGTTTCGGCAAATACTTCCTTGGTCTAAAGCTTACTGCGAAAATACAGGTAAAAATTCGTTATTATACCTTGATTTTTGTCTCATAATTTTTAATTTTAATTTTTTTCGCGTTTTACACATTTGGTAAACACCTTTATTTGGGTATAAAATGCACATTTTTGCGCAATGAACCCAATGTGTATCAACTTTCACGCGCAACTGTCACTTCAAATGGTATGAAACCAGATGAAATTGAAATTTTCCCGCGCTGCGCTCGCATATATTCCAGCAAAATCGGGCCTGAATAATGATCACTGGGTAATTTTGTTTTCTTTGCCCCCATCCTCAACAAAATTCCAGGTACGCCACTTGAAATTAACTGCAAACTGCTTCAATTGGGAATTGTTATTGAACATTTGTGCAATTTGACGCCCATTTTGTAAAATCTTCCAACGAATGAGAGGGCACATCTTCCCTCAGACACCCCCTCCCCCTGCGCTGCGATAAAACTATCTATGTTTGTAATATCACGACTATAAATAGGTTAACACGTCTTTTAAAACGTTTTATTATAATCAACCAGATGGTGTTTTTATAGTTTCAATTATTCAACATATTATGTATTTGTGCGACTGAGCCACTAAATCGTCGAGTCAATAAGAAGAAGCTTTTTATTAATCAAAGTAAAATCCTCAAGGCGTCATGTTAATCGATTCAGGTAACTAATATTATGCAGTGCATTATCCCCATATTGAATTAAACAAACAAATACTTCAGAAATTATCATTTGACCTTTCAAAATTATTTATAGAATTCATGATGGTAAACTTTTCCACAATTTGATGTATTAGGTTCATCTGGATTGTCAATAATAACTGTTTGCTGGGAATTCATACTATCAAATTCATTGTTGGTGACATCCCTTGTTTCATGCTGCTACGCAGCACTTCATCAGATTGGCAACCTTGCTCCTTCTTCTTTCCTGAAATTGCTGCCGTTCCCTGGTCGAAAATATTCGGTAAGAAATTTGTCCTGACAACTATATAACTTCCGTGACATTATTTTACCAACAACGGCCATGGGATCACCGGTTAGTCCCATCCCATAGTAGCTAATTTATACAATGGCTTGAACAACAAGCAGTAGCTACAGCCCCCATCAGAATGTGGAAACGCTATGTCGACGATGTACTAGAAATTATCCTAGAAAGGGGGGCGCGCCTGGATAAACGGACCACATCAATCAAATTGACATTGCAGTAAACATCAAGTTTACCCATGAGACAGTGGTAGGAGGTTGAATTCCCCGGAAAAAGACTCATACGGACATCATGCACTTCACATCTCACCATCCGTTAGAACACAAAATCAGTGTTATGAATACTCTCATGGACAGAAGAAAGATTTAATTAAAGAAAAAGCAGTCACGGAATCATCGGACAAGACAATCGAAGAGGGTAGAATAATACATGCGCTGAAGCAATACGGATGCCCTGAATGGGCCTTCAACAAGAAACACAAGGACCAAACCGGTCAGCAGAAGAAGTCAAAAAGAAAAGCAATATCAGCAGGGAAAATTCGGTTGGTTGTGGTTCCTTTTTTGAAAGATTGTCACACAAATTCAGGAGGATTTTTAACTAACATGATGTTGAGACGGCCTTAAAAACACATAAAATAACTCGCAATATTTCAGTTCATCTCAAGGCCAAACGGAACATATCACAAACCTCTGACTGTGTGTCACAATTTGGGTCAAGTAACATAGAAACATTTTGTCGCATGTTAAGCGATAACGGAAGATCAAGAGTAAGATTTAATCTTTCCCTAGATAAATCCTTTTCAGAGGGCTTCAAGTTATTTATTGTCAGAGTCAAGTTATGTATTGTCAGAATTTGATCATAAATCGGAATGTCCAGGTTTATAATGTGTGAAATACAGTCGCTCAGATTACTTATTTACGTGGAGTTGTTGCGTGTCTGTGTCCAACATTCACACTGACGCTGTTACCAGGACAATGAGAAATTCACAGATGTATCATCAAACAATAAATAGTTGGGCCCTTTTGTCTCAATGAATTTTAACAAAGGTCAAGTTTGTGGTTAAGCAGCACCGTCCATCGCATTACATGCGACTTTAGATCGTTGACTACATTACATGTAGCGCGTATATTTAAAGTCTGTGATGAGCACAAATAACATTGATGGGGTTAACCAGTGTGCTTCGGTTTTATTTATAAATGCGCTTTTATAAATACGCACGTGACTCATGGGCACGACATACCAATACCAACAAGCGTGACCAAATCCTCATTCATTGACCACTTTACAGAAAGGGATAGGAACTCTGTAGATAACTATCATCAAATTTAAGTATATTGCGCCAAAAAAGCATCCTTACGCTTGGAAAAATAATCACAATTTCAAAACTGAACCATATTGGGGTAAATAATCCGGTACATTATGACACCCCATTGAATCCAATGTGACTTCAAGAAGCAAAGTTACAAGCATTTGAATAGACGAAGGTCCAGTTTCAAAAGTGACAAACTGGCCTATTCAAAACTCCACGGACTAGACATCTGGTTTAGGAGTGGTGAAATTTGTGTGTGCCTTTAATTTAAAACAAAAGGAACAAAAGAAAACTGAAACAAAAGAGCTGACAAATAACAAGAAATTATGTAAAGTATATTGCAGTAAAAACTGAAATAAAAGCTTCAATAAAGAAACTGTGTTGTCTCTTTGGTGCGCTTGTTGGAATCTTTTTGCGCCTTGTTTAGGCCAGATTGTCACTTTTAAAACTGGACCTTCGTCTATTCAATTGCTTGTAACTTTACTTCTTGAGGTCACATTGGATTCAATGTAGTATCTTAATGTGCAGAATTAGATAGTGCATCTATTAAAAAAGACGTGGCAAAGATTCTCTAATCGGCTAATCGATCAATTCCACACACAATTTTGCAACACGGTTCTGTGAACGCTGAAGAGGGTCAAGAACAGAATCTCGGCATCCATACAGCGGTTCTATAGTCAGCTCATGACCAAACTAATGATACCGTATGGCAACGTGATGGGATAATTTGTATTTGCGGGAGATATTTAAAAACTCAGACAAAACATTATGATGGATTTGCCTTCTCTGATGTTGACAGATGGCATTGCAGGACAAGCACGACGGAAGTGGAGAGAGACTGATGCACAAAATACAGTTTTATCCCCATTTAACTTAAGGGATCTAGAATGAGCGTTTATGGCGTTTCGACAGTATTTTTTGTGGGACATGGGAGCACCTCAGACGTATCGAATTGCATTCTGAATACGAAGCATGTCTTTCTGATATCAAATAATTTTCATTTTTGAAATTCACGATATAATACAAATTTTATGACAAATTATTAAAATTTGATATTTTCGAATTTTTGATATATAACAGTCCTCGAAATAAATTTTATAAATCTAATGATATATTCTTAAAGTGTATGTAGCTGGGAGGAAAAGCCGACGATCAATTGAAAATTTTGACCTTTTATATTGAAGATATGGATTTTTTTTCCCAAAAGACCTTTTTTTTGGTGGTTTTGGGGAAAAATCCATATCTTCAATACGAAAGGTCAAAATTTTCAATTGATCGTCGGCTTTTCATCCCACCTACATACACTTTAAGTATTAATCATCAGATTTATAAAGTTTACTTCAAGTACTGTTAAATATCAAAAATATCAATTTTAATGATTTGCCATAAAATGTGTATTACATTACGAATTTCAAAAATCAAAATTATTTGATATCAGAAGGACATTCTTCGTATTCAGAATGCAATTCGATATGTCTGATGTGCTCTAATGTCCCACAATAAATACTGTCCAAACGTTCATACCCCTTCCCGTAAGGAATCAAATCAAAACTCGACCGGACGGTTCCGTCCGGTTGTCAGAGGTCACTGCTATATGATTATTTAAGAATGAATGAGTAGCAACTGCCGGTTGGTTTAAGTACACAACCGGAGAGATTAACCAATGTCGATTATGTTTATTTCGCGATCACAGTAACGCATGCTTGAAATTTCACGGTTACAATTTAGCGCGTACTTAAAAGCACCGACGGTGATCGAATTTCCTTAGTCTTGTGTCAATTGGCTTTTCCCCTAAGCAAATTATTGATGGAAATTATTTCTCGTTAATGATTAAAATTGCTTGAATATAATACCATTGTTTAGATCAGTTTATCTCAGTTCAGAACAGTGTTTCAATGATTTCTATACGTTAAGAGCCCTGATAGGGTCAAACTTAAAATACAGGTACCTGGAGAGAGGAAGCGGCGAGTTGCCCCAAATCACAGCGCGAGGTAATGACTGGGAAGCGGCGAGTTGCCCCAAATCACAGCGCGATGTAACCATTGGTAATGACTGGGCCGCCGAGTGCGAATGTGTATTAATTTTGGAAGGTTCATGTTTGTTTAAAATGTTTTTTCAAAATTTGATATTTTTGGTGATATTTTAAGAAAGTGACATGCCAAAGGCAAATCTGTGGGCGCATACTATGTTATTGTTAATATAGCTCTTTTCCGCATACCTACGTTACCATTCGTTTTTGCGATTTACTGATATTATTTTGTGACTACATTTTGAATTTTTCAAGTAGTTTTAGGTTTACCGTGAAATTAACGCTGATATCCGGACATGCTCCTTTTAGAATTTATGTCTGATCGATGGCTATTGCAAACAACATAATGCAGGTTGGCTCGGGATGAATGTCATATTCCTCTCGGTGGGTCTCTCGACGATATGATTATTTTGAATTCATTGTAACAAGATCAAAATTTACCTCTGGATACAGGGTTTGTGGCTGCGTTTGGAAAAGCTATGGTCTATGGCGCCGTTATCTCAAAAAAGGGTACGACTAGCGAGAGTGTCTTATATTTCCCGCATGATACTATACTTCAATGGATACGTTTGTCGGTCATTATTATTATTTATACCAAAATGTTACCAAACCTTTGCTGTGGTTGACACCTGCATGAGAAATTTCTTTGTATAATGCCCTACCTATCAGCAAACCGGGCAATGACTGACCTTGTTATAGGCTTGTTGGGAACTGTCATCTGTTATAAAGCATTCAGTTTAAGACTGCGAGGTTTAGCAGCTGGTCACTACATAATCCTACAGGGAACACAGTATTTTTTTAAATCATACCCGATTATCCTTTTGTAGGCTCTGCTGCTCAATAAACCCTTTCTTTCTAGAATTTATTTTCTAAATGTCATAAAATAATATGGAAATTTCCTAATTCTCTTATTTCAGCAATTCTAAATTTTCACCACCGAGCTATGTGGAGTTCGAATTCTTCACTTCACTCTCCCCTATTTCTTTCTTTCTTTCTTTCTTTCTTTCTTTCTTTCTTTCTTTCTTTCTTTCTTTCTTTCTTTCTTTCTTTCTTTCTTTCTTTCTTTCTTTCTTTCTTTCTTTCTTTCTTTCTTTCTTTCTTTCTTTCTTTCTTTCTTTTTTCTTTCTTTCTTTCTTTCTTTCTTTATGTCTTTATGTCTTTCTTTCTTTCTTTCTTTCTTTCTTTCTTTATTTATTTATGGCTTTCTTTCTTTCTTTCTGTCTTTCTGTCTTTCTTTCTTTCTTTCTTTCTTTCGTTCTTACTCTTTCCTTTCTAGCTTTTTGATTTTCGCTACTTCTTTCTTTCTCTTTCTTTGTTTTTACTTCATTCATATTTCCTTTCGTTATTTCGATTTCCTAATTCTCTTATTTCAACAATTCTAAATTTTCGCCACTTTCTTTCTTTCTTTCTTTCTTTCTTTCTTTCTTTCTTTCTTTCTTTCTTTCTTTCTTTCTTTCTTTCTTTCTTTCTTTCTTTCTTTATTTCTTTATTTCTTTCTTTATTTATTTATGTCTTTCTTTCTTTCTTTCTTTCTTTCTTTCTTTCTTTCTTTCTTTCTTTCTTTTTCTTTCTTTCTTTCTTTCTTTCTTTCTTTATTTATTTATTTATATTTATTTATTTATTTATTTATTTATTTATTTATGTCTTTCTTTCTTTCTTTCTTTCTGTCTTTCTTTCTTTCTTTCTTTCTTTCTTTTTTTCTTTCTTTCTTTCTTACTCTTTCCTTTCTAGCTTTTTGATTTTCGCTACTTCTTTCTTTCTCTTTCTTTGTTTTTACTTCATTCATATTTCCTTTCGTTCTTTCGATTAAAAACTCGGTATTACCTTTGCGTTTAACATGCAGAATTCCGAAATCGCGATTATCCCCTCGGAAATTGAACTTTAAATTGCCGAACCTGTTACGATGAAAGTTTAAAACAAAAATAATTAGAAATAAACAAACCAAGTCTCTGCTTATAATATTTCATTCATTGAGAATAACTGCGGGAAGGAAAATCAATTCTTCCTATTGTACTAAATATGAATAGAAACCACGTGGAACCACTCCACTTGAAAATTATATTACTTACGAGGGCGACTGGATGATTTAGAAGTGGTGATGTAACAGGGTTAACTATCATAGCAATTATGGGTTAAAACAGTTTTTGAATATATCGCCCTGCACAACAAGCAGGTTGTACTCATCACCTATGTATGTCTGCAATCATAGATTGAATACAATAGTGCTCTTTTCAAAGATACTAATCTTACAGGTGCGAGTGATCAACATGATATCAAGGTCCCTGTTCTTGACATCTATGAGCGTGTTTATAGTGGCTGTATGGACGAATCCGAGCTAAGTCGGCCATAGCTGGGAGCCATCCGCGCCAAACTAGCTTTATTTTTTTGGATTGTGATCCAAGACGCCCACTATTCGACCTTTTGACCTTTTTCTGGTACACTTTCATGGAAATTACAACAAACCTCAATAAAACTGACGATTTACAAGGCATTACAATTCCCGAAAGAAAATGGTTTTCAGCCTATCTTGCACAAAAAATAGTTGTCTCAAAAATCAAAAGAGAAGAATGTGTTTTATATGTAATTCTATAAAAGAAAAAGCCAGGATTTTTTCTCTAATTTCGTATAATGACATAAGAAGTACAATACATACATCTGACACAAAGCATACATCCTTTTGGCCTGATATGGAAACGTAATAGAAGGTAGCTATAGTATGTTAACAATAAGATCGGGGTCAAACGGCTCACAAAAGGCTCATCCGATTCATAGTGATCTACAATCAATCGGCAAACTGCGAGTTATTGATTTGTAATCAACCACGTATTGCACTTACGAACGGTAACAAAAGGGTTTAGCCCAGGGTTGAAATCTTATCCCTTTCCAGTCGTCATAAGCGAATTATGAGTATGGATTGAAAACCTCTAGACGTTACTGGGGTACACCGTAGATGGCGATATTTAAGTCAAAGAAAAGATTGTTGGTACAGGTCCAATGCGAAAATAACAGTTGTGATCAACCGGCCATGTGAACCAGGCTGTGGCGACTGACCTTATTACTTGCATATTCCCGCAGACTTTTATAACCGGACGGGCAACCGGCGGTCGTGTTTTGATTTGATCCCTAAGCATATTTCTTGTCATCCAATATTTCAAGTCATCGATGCTCACATATCATTTTGACAGATTACTGTAGATTGAAACGTTATCTGTTGGATCAAATGACATGTATATTTGGATATCGAAAGAAAGAGGAAACCCAATACGCAGTGTACATATGTCAGAAAGCCTGAATGGCCAACAACTAAGCCTTGAGGCTTTGGCTGGAGAAGTTGAAGCTGACGTTCATGGCGACACTTTGGATGTGATAATTTGATATCATGGATTGTTTTGTGCAAAATTGGAGGTATTTTTGTGCCGTTTAATACGCGGCGAGTCAGCAGACCGACTGGTATGCAGGCCTAGCCAGGCCTGGCCGGATGAACTTACAAATTTATATGCTCGACTAGGCCGCAATCATCGTGTCTACATCATAATAATAGTTCATACACGCTGGACAACAGGAAGAATGTTTATAACTTACATTTCAGTACAATCATGTTACTTTTATCTTGAACTTGGAAGAAACTGATTTCAATAACAATTTCAATATTGCAAACTCCGGACCATCAGTGACCATACATGACACTAAACAGTGAGATCCGTGCCGGTTTACAATTACGATTTATACGTACACACAGAAAAATCGGACCTTCATTATGTAAAAAAATACCAAGTATAATGATGTTGTGTATAATTTCGACATTTTTTTACACAGGTTAAGTAAAATTTCATCAAAATGTTTTACCAGTTGTTATGTAATTTTAAAATGCACCTATTTGAAAGGCAAAACATACATTGGCCAGATATTTTGCCTAGTTTATGTAGTTTTTACCTATTTCAGGTAAGAATATAGCGCCGACCGAAAGCAATCATGGCGGACACGACGTGTATGTGATCGTGTAGCGCATGCCTCCTGAAACATCATTCAAATAGGGCCTAGGTAGGTTTCGAAGTCATAAGTTGGAACCAAACTGGAGATTCGTTCGATAAGCAAATGTATGGATATCTTTGAGACATTAAAAGTGGCTATTTATGGGTTCATTTACTAGATTTATCAACATTGGAACTGACATTGCAGCATACCGATGTAATACGGTGTAGACGTGATAATGCATTGAAATGACTTTGGTAGGTAGTCCTACAGTACCAAATATGGGAATTAGGCTTGAAGCATTTCAGTGGCTTAGTGTATTATTATAGCATTGTATCGTACATGTAATACATGCGAGAGAGAAATGCTTTACAAATTACATTGAACATTCACTAGATAGCGGGTTGAACTGATAAAAAGGAAAACAAAAACAAAATAAAATATTTCATGCATGAAATTGTATTGTTGAACGAATCTGACAGTTGACCAAGATCTGAAGATCTATCATGAATTATGTTTCAGCATAAAATAAAACAGAAAGAAAGAAAGAAAGAAAGCCCCAGTCCTACCTAATAATGAAGTATTTTTTTGCTTAACTGGTATGTTTTTTTACAAATTCAAGGTTGTGTGAAAAATACCTATTTGTTATGGGGTTCATATGCTACATAAATGTTATGTATGTTTTACATAAGTTGTGTAAAAAATACATAACAATTATGTAGTAAAATACCTAATAGCCGAGGCAAAAATTCTACATAAAAGTTATGTAAATATTTTACTTAATAGCCATAGTATTTTTTTACTTATCTGCTATGTTATTTTTACATAATTCATGGTTATGTAAAAAATACCTATTTGTTTGGGAGTTCATATGCTACCTAATGTTATGTATATTTTTTACATAACCTGTGTAAAAAATTTTCTGTGTGTACAAGCAAATTGCTATCACAATTCATGAACTACATGACTAGCCCCGAGAAATAGCATGCATGCATGACTAAAAAGTAGAATGGATTATTTATTTCTGTTCATCTTGATATCAACATTTAAATGGTAAGTTCATGAGTTTGACCTCAATTAAAATACAAAACAGAACCCGTGTCAAATCTACATTGTATGTCGCAAAATTATGTGTAGTGCATGACCGGGGCTAGTCCTTTACTAGCCCTTGGCAGTTGGCAGTTTGATCTGCACTTGGGTTAGGTAAATCTCTGACTAATATCCAAAGCCTAAAATTGGGCCTACTCCCACCATGATTATAGGCCTACTTAACCCTACATACAATACATCATGGATGTAAACAACAGGGGGGACGTGTTCGCATACTTTTGGTTGTTCTTCTCAGCCACTTCCCATCATACCGTCACATACAAAATGACATACAAACCGTAGCCTATTTATTATAGAATAGGCCTATAGTATAAATTTCAGTACTTAACTCCCATCATACCATTACACATGGGGACAGAGAGAGAGTGAGGGAGTCCCTTTTGAAAAAAATATTGCTCGACCGATAAGCCTACACTCAATCCAAGACCCTCCATGCTCCATCAAGCTCGGTTCCATGCACTACATGTCCCATGCAAAGCAATTGGATGGGTACAGGGCGTTAGTCCGACACGCTGCTAGTCCGACACTCCGCTAGTCCGACACGCCGCTAGTCCAAATCTAAAATACACTCTGCCAGTCCGACACGCCTCTACTCCGAAAATGGAAAACTCTGCGCTAGTCCGAAACTGAAAACCACTGCGCTTGTCTGAATCTGAAATACACTGCACCAGTCCGACACGCCGCTAGTCCAAACCTACAATATACTCTGCCAGTCCGACACGGCGCTAGTCCGAAAATGAAAAACACTGCGCCAGTCCGAAATGGAAAACCACTGTCCTAGTCCGAATCTGGAAAACACTCTTCCGACACAGCGCTAGTCCAAATCTAAAAACACTCTGCCAGTCGAAACTGAAAACCACTGCGCTAGTCCGAATTTGCAAAACATGGCGCTATTCCGAATCTGAATTTAGGAAACACTGCGCTAGTCCGATATTCGGACTAGCGCCGTGTTTTTCAGATTCGGACCAGCGCTGTGATTTTCAGATTCGGACTACCGCTTTGGTTTTCTGCCGTTTCGGACTAGCGCAGTTTCGGACTGACGAAGTGTTTTCCAGACTCGGACTAGCGCAGTGTATTTCGGATTCGGACTAGGGGCGTGTCGGACTGTTAAAGTGTTTTCAGATTCGGACTAGCGGTGTGTCGGACTGTTGCAGTGGTGTTCAAATTTGCCAAAGGCATCCATGGGTTTTATCTTATTTTGTAGCCTATCTGAAAATTTTACTTTGCATAATTCTTGCATATATAATTAGAAAATAAGGCCTACCTGACAACATTGCATAACAAAAATAAAAGAAAGTTGTTGCCAACTTCTTGGTTTCGCGCCATTTTGACAGGCCATATTTTGGTAACCGAATATCCGATTAAAATAAAATTTTCAGTCTTGTATTAGGAGAGAATGAACTCACATATTTCAATCAGACAAAAATCTATATCCAATAGCGCTACCTTAAAGCTAGCATTATAAGTATTTATCTCCTTAACTAATAACAAAAGGTGCCCACTGGTATCTTGGAGGCATTGTCTTTTTTAAAGACATTTCTTGTGTTTTCTATACTGGAACGCGGTGTAGAAATTGGCTACACATCGATGCCCTCTGTTGGCCAACGTTACATTAAGGTCATACATCTTTCTGCTTTCCTGTCCTGCGGGGCTATTATATATTGGAACTTCATTTGTTGCAAGTCCTCAATATAGATGTCTCCGGCCTCAGCCTTGCCGGGCTTACGGCCTTGATGTTTTTATGCCCTGACGGCCTGGGGCCAAGTATCAGGAAAACACACCATCAGGGCAAGAAAGCAAGGTGAATGTGTACTTGTGCAATACTGTACTCTAAACACTGGTCAGTAACCAAATAGTCCAACTGACACAACAGCAAAATGCACTGACATGGAACAACCTCCTGGACCACATTCACAGCCCAATAATTGGCCGCCAACACATGAAATCTGTGAGTAAGTGGAATAGTGTGGAACAAGACCTGTTTCTTGAAGAAAGTGTGTGAAAAGCAGAAGCTGCCCCGTTCCACACTATTCCACCTACTCTTTGGAAATTACACTTGTCTAGGGATCTTGTACGCATTCTCACAGATTTCTTTTGCTGGGTGCCAATTATTCGCCTGTGAATGTGGTCCAGGAAGCTGTTCCGTTTCAGTGCATTTTGCTGTTGTGTCAGCTGGACAACTACTTGGTTACTGACATGTGTTTAGAGTAAAGTATTGTAATCCTGTGTGTAATTTTGCCCGGGGGAGGCACTACCTATCTGAAATGGCAGGGATGTGCCTCGGCCATGTTAAAAGTAGGGGGCATTCAGGTCAAATGTACAATTACAAAAATATGGGGTCATTCAGTACACAACCTGAATAAAAATGGGGTAATTCGGTATGAAACTTTGAAAAAAGGATGGTCATTGGGGGTAACAAAAAGTAAAATGGGAGTCATTGAGTACAGGATTGCCAAAAGAGTATCATTAAGTATACATAAATAAATGCCAAACTGCGTAAAAACACCTTGACCACCTTGGGAATGTAAAAAATCTCATTATTTCTGGAGGAGAACACAAATACCATCTAAATTTGGGAATTAAAAGGGGGTCATTGGGTATAGCAGGAAATAGAAAAAGGGGGTCATTGAGTACATGAATTTTTTTAAAGGGGGTCATTGGGTAATAGGTAGGATCATAACACAAAAAGGGGGTCATTGGGTACAAGCCGGTTTGAAAAGGGGTCTATCCGAGGCACATGATGCATATCTGTCATGGAAGTGCCCCGGGTAATTTTCCGGGTAATTTTGGTTCATTTTTATGGACAGGAATTAAGATATGACTTTGTGAAAAGTTATAAGTTTCTTTTTGAGCCCAGTTTATAAATAGGGAAATGTTGTATGCGTGATATGTATGTATTAAGGGAACTGGAATGAGCGTTTTGAGCGTTTCGACAGCATTTTTTGTGGGACATGAGAGCACATCAGACATTATCGAATTGCATTCTGAATACGAAGAATGTCTTTCTGATATCAAATAATTTTCATTTTATGAAATTCACGATATAATACAAATTTTATGACAAATTATTAAAATTTGATATTTTTCACATTTTGAAGATATAACAGTCCTCGAAGTAAATTTTATAAATTTAATGATGATATAGTCTTAAAGTGTATGTAGCTGGGAGGAAAAGCCGACGATCAATTGAAAATTTTGACCTTACATATTGAAGATATGGATTTCCCCCCCCCCCCCAAAAAAGACCTAATTTTTTGGTGTTTTGGGGAAAAAATCCATATATTCAACACGAAAGGTCAAAATTTTTAATTGATCGTCGGCTTTTCATCCCACCTACATACACTTTAGGTAGAAATCATCAGATTTATAAAGTTTACTTCGAGTACTGTTAAATATCAAAAATATCAATTTTTAATGATTTGCCATAAAATGTGTATTACATTGCGAATTTCAAAAAATCAAAATTATTTGATATCAGAAGGCCATTCTTCGTATTCAGAATGCAATTCAATATGTCTGATGTGCTCTAATGTCCCACAATAAATACTGTCCAAACGTTCATACCCCTTCCCTTAAAGGCTCTGTCCACATCTTGCCAAATTTGATAATTTTTGACAAGAATCTATTATTTTATAATAATAGACAAGATCGCTGTTTTAAATGCTAAGGCAATCTCAAATTTGAATTTCTGATCATTTTGATAAGAAATCTGTTATGTACCCATATGAATAGTTTCCCTTGTCAAATTTCTATTCAAAAATGAGTTGATCGTTTTAAGAGTGTAGAACCTATACCATTCTTCTTGTGTAACCGCATTATTTGTCTCAATATTCGGATGTAAACACCGCTAGGTCATGCTCCCCACTGACCCGCCTTAAACATAGTTTCAACATAGTTTATGTATACTTAAAGTCAATGACCAAGAAAAATAAAGAAAAACGAATCAATCAAGTCCCGTAAAAAAGTATTGCCCACAGGCACATTCACCGCCATAATAACATTTATACATAAACCGTTTGGAGGAGTGCACCTTTAGCTCTGGTAGAGATTAAATGATGAATATAATACTAGCATGCATAATTATACTTGTCATGCTTAAATGTACACTCAAAAGCAGTAAATCAAATAAACAACTTGTACAAGAAATCAAATCCGAATAATGTATTTATTTATGAGTGTTTAGTGAACGGACTGTATTCATGTAATGCAAACCCGGGAATACAGCACTTAATCACTTGCAGGTACTTAAGCATTTTAAGAGACGAACATGAAAGACTTCAGCGAAAGAAAGAAACAAGCTGCATCGTGATCGTGTGCTCTATATTTTATGGTATATACTCGTATGTCAGTCCAAATAGCTAAAGATTTGAAATTTGAAGCAAATGTTTGCTGAATTAACCATCTCATCATCTGTTAAATTGGACCCTCTAAACATTCTGAATTCAATATAATTCAATGCCATGATGCTAACAAGTTTTGATCTCGTTTTAGGAAATGTAATGAAATTGCTGCATGAGCCTGGTTTAAGACATTACACAGGCAGGCCAAGCGTGACAAGTGTATTCGTGACGCATCTCCCTTCTTTTCTGTATATTTAGTCGTTCAAATATCAAGATACTTTCAACCAGTAATATTAAGATACTCTCTACCAGTAATATTAAGATACTCTTAAGGGAGGTGTTATGAGCGAACCGTGGTTTGGATTCCAGAGGGAGGGTGCCTGTAAGAGGCACAGCCATCAGAAAATGAATAACTGAGATCGCGCGCCAAATAAACAGTAATTTTCCAAGTCTTTAAAAAAATAGACATAGGTGGGAATCGAACCCGGCACCTTCCGGTTCTGAATCAACAGATAGTATCACTAAGCCAACTTCCTATCTGCAATAAAACCTGTGATATTAATTCTTGATAATGTTTAACGGAAAAATCAATACTGAACCGGTACGATGTCATTCAAATTCAAATAGAAGTCCCACAACTAAAGTAGCAATCGATAAATCTGCTCACTCAATCATCAAATAATCAATCGAAAAATAAATAAATAAATAAATAAATAAATAAATAAATAAATGAATAAATAAATAAATAAATAAATAAATAAATAAATAAATAAATAAATAAATAAATAAATAAATAAATAAATAATACAAAAAAAAAAATTATAAATTAGTTTTTCTAGGCCCTACGCTGGAAAAATAAAGCAGCATAAGAAAAGTAACAGACGCACGGATTCGAACAAGCGACGCTCAAAACAGCAACTAAGAAACCACAACGCCTTAGACCCAGAGGATGATTTAAGGAAGCCCCATCATGCACTGTAAAAGTGTTATCACTAGAGTTTCAAGTGCCACTTTACTTTTCAAATCCCATTGAACTCTGTGCAAAAGATGTTGTTTTAGAATTGCCCGTGTGTCATTATTACTTGGTCGATTTCAGATCTAAAGTGATGTATGCATGAAGGATAATTCACACCTTCTGTAGATAACATAAAATGTGAAATCGAACAACTTTTTGAATGTGTTTTTATTGTAAATATATCTGTCCAAATTCAAGTTTAACCATGCACGGGCGGGCAGTGGTGTCATGTTCACTCACACAGCTGTGCTAACCGCAAGACTTGCTGGGAAGTGCTTCAATCATCCTCTGCCTTAGACCACTCGGCCATAGAAGCACACAGTCTTCTCAATGTCAAAAAAATATATTAACCTTTAACGTTACGCAATATTGGCACATGATACGGGCACATGTCTGTGGGTAAAGATACTGCATGATAGAAAGGCGTGCAAAGGATCTATCCCTGAAGTTAATGGTCATTGACATGTAACCAATTCTTTGTATACCAGACACTCAACCTATACAAAGAAGTATATTATTAGGCGTTGACGCAATCATGAATGCGGGAAGTATAAAACCATAGTCGCCACTCGTGCACTTGTTTGAGTCCACAGGTATTCCGGAAACAGCCTTCAACCCCGAATTCAGAGGTCGATTTTGGGTTGTTACATGCAAATACAACCTAATTATATCATGAAAAAACCCACCAAGAGGACTACGATACTTATTCAGAGCCAATCTACATTCTGTTATTTACAAAAGCCGACGGTCAAAGTAAAATTATAAAAGGAGCAAGACCAGATATCAACGTTAAATCACGGTAAGCCTAAAATCGCATCGAAAACGCCAAAATGCAGTCACAAAATTTTAAATATTACTAAATCACCACAACGAATTGTAACGTAGGTATGCAGAAAAGAGTTGTATTAGCAATAACAAAGTATGTGCAAAAAGATTTGTCTTTGGCATGTCGCTTTTTTGAAATATCATAAAAAATATGAAATTTTGGAAAAACGCCCCAAAATTTAAAACAAACACGAACCTTCCAAAATAAATATATATTAGCACTCGGCGGCCCAGTCACTACCTGTCGCTGTGATTTGGGGTAACTCGTTGCTTCCCTTCTCCAGATACCTGTACTTCAAGGTCGCTCATACCCCAGCCCTTAACCAGTAATATTAATTTAACCGATTCATGAAACAAGAGTTTGAATCAATATCACACGGTCACAGTCATGGTTCTTAACATTTCGTTTATTGCAGCCTTAATTTGTAATCTTTGATCAAGTTAAAGGCCTCATTCAGTGATTTGTTCATTTGTAGGATCGTAAAAATCATCACAATTCAGAGTTTGGCACTTCTGTTATTGTATGTCATGGATGTGCTAACATATCCTGCATAAGGCATTTCACATGTGTTATGTGCCCCCAAAAAAAAAAAAAAAAAAAAAAAGTTATGCATTTTGCCATTAGATATTAGTTTTCACTTGTTTTGATATTGGTTTGTTCATGGAATATCCTAAATTTGTTTCTATTGCCTTCTTAAGTTTGGTATAATCTGTATATCATCTTTCAGTTGCAGAATAGCATCATTTTCCTAAATTCCAATAAAGATCATTATGCTGGTTTCATTCTAAATTCAAGATGTAGATTACCACAATCTTACGCCGATAGAAATTGTGAGCTTGGTTTGTTTAATGAGTAATTTACTTAATTTTATCTCTTTTAACTCTCTTCGTGGTGAACATAGTTGTGTTTCAAGAAGAGGTACATTTGAACCAGTTTACATAGCCAATAATGTTCAATTTTAATACAGCAACGAATGAGATTTTGAGAGACTTGCTGGAGTCTGGTTTATAAAATTAAAAAAACATCTGTCAAGTGAAGCAGTACCACAGTGAGAAGCCTGTTTCATGGAGGAGTTTTGCTTGGAGAGCTGCACAAGGAGTTTCAACTTAAAAGTGTTTAAGTTTTAACTTAAAAGTGTTTGAAGAACGGCGCAAGGAGTTAAGTGTTTGGAGAACTGCGCAAGGAGTTAAGTATTTGGAGAACGGCGCAAGGAGTTTTAACTTAAAAGTGTTTGGAGAACTGCACAAGGAGTTAAATGTTTGGAGAAAGCAGCACCATTTTTATGCGAGGATTTTATACGCAAGGATATACAAATGCAAGTGTACGATGGACTTCGCTGATTTTCGCAGGACAAGTGAATAAGGATTATGCATCAGCCGTCCAGAACATTGCAAGAACTCTATGATCACCAAGACTGCTGGTTAAGTACTGATAGTTAAAATTGTGATTGTGTGATTATATTGTATGTGCAATTGTTGTTATGTACCAATCACACTTTACTTTGAATTAAAGACTTAGATTTTGTTAACGTAATCAAACAGTGTATTGTTGTTGTGCGTTCGTGTGAATTTGGTGATTTTGGCCTTGAGTCATTACGACTCGTAAAAACGTAATGTTTTTAAACGTAGTAAATAAAAAACGGTGAAGAGCCGAATATTATTAAAAATTATATTCATCTCAGGTGATGAGAGCGAAGTACACATTTTTTCTTGCCAGTATTAAAATGCAACATTTTAGGTGTTTTTGATTGTTTTTGTATATCGTAAGAAGGAAAGATAATATATATGTTTTGTATCTAAATAATTGTATGAATTATGTGCAAACCCAAACACCACACTCCACCCAAACAATCAGGAATACTGTGATGCAATCATGCACAGTAACGCATACATATACTACACACAGATTGTTATGATGCTCTTTATGCAATGCCAATGTCAACATTGACATTCATTGCTTTTGACTTCCTTGCAATCAACACACTGTTAATTAATCGTGTTACCTATTCAAATCTCACTCAATAACTCACAATCACATTCACGCTGATAAACGCTTCGAGGCAACCATACACGAAAGAGCACATATTATTACAGCCTGTGTGATCACCTGCTATGCCATATGAATGGTAACGTTGACTTCCATTGATTTGGATTACTTGCAAAAATAATATTATGAGTTTATTTATTTGAGCTTTCATTATATGGGGTAGCCCCTACGGTGTAATGCACAGCTATCCTAGGGACCCTGCCTGTTACATGATTAAATAATAATTATACTTAGAGGTACAAACTAATTACTCTTATACAGCTATGTACAAACTTACAAATACATATTCAGATAATGAGAACACGTAAATTACAATGTAAGGAATAAAATAAAAGCATATTAAATACTGCTTCTACTAAATGCGACAATGATCAGCACACTGCTCAATAATTAAATTGCGTTTTAGGTTTTTAGCTCACTTAGCTCACGTCAATGAACACATTACACACTTTGTTACCTGCTATGCAATTCCAATGCTAACGTTAACTTTCCATGCTACGGACTTCCTTGTAAAAATAATGTATGAGATATGACAAGACAATAATGGCTGATGGGTTTAAGACTAATCATGCTAATGATGTTCACTACGAGGCCTTTTACTGCACTTTTATTGAAAGTATTGACTCGTCTTTTCCATCAAAGACTATCCGACTCCATCCCATTGATAAACGGACAGAGTCAAGAGTCTAAGTCAGCGTAGGCAAAATGGCATTTTGCTGTAGAGGATGCACAAAAGCGGAAGAAATTGAGAAATGATCTATGAAATCAAAAAGCATCTCTATTATTTTGTGAACATTGCATTGATTTACATTATATCTGTAAACATTAATTTGATCGAAATATTATACATCGCGTTTCTGTGTAGATTATAACATTGTGTATTTTATATATTTGTATAATATACTGTATTGATCCCTGGGCCTCAAGGAAGAACATCAGATTATTAGGCTAAAGAAGAAATAAATAAACGACCCCCCCACACACACACACACCCCCACCCCACCCCCCGCCCCCCCAATCCAAGGCAACCATACACTATGCTATGCAATATTAATAAACGTTGACTTTCATTGTTTCGGACATACTTGCAATAATAATGGTATGAAATACTACGATGATCTGATCAGCACACTGCTCATTTACGTTACCTACGGAGCCTACCCAATAACCTCCACACCCTTGCACAGAAAGTGGTGAAATATGTGATTTTTGAAAGGTTGTTGGTTAAAAGTAAATCCCCGGTCGTTGTTTCAGCTCATTGCCTGCAGGTCTTGTTGCGTGCAGCATGTCAGTGCTATAGCAGCCCGTATAGCAGACATTAGTCGAAGTTAAGGAATTGTATATGTCCCATTTAAATCACGACCGATATTTGTGATGCCAATTTACATAAAATCAATTACGGGTTGCGTCTATATTCAGTGATATTACTTTATACAAATGATGTTTTACTAAAATCCTGCATGCAGATGTCTGCATCAAACGTGTTAGGAAAATTGTGCAACTGGGTTTTTAGGTAAAACATCTGTTCAATATTTCATTTCGGAATCTCACATCCGTTCTCTCACAAGTGACCCAATTGAAAGATATTGTCTGAAATGTGCCTGAAAACATAGACTTCTAAATCTCAGATTTCTGTCATTTCATCGGGATTGGAAAATGAGTGCAGGAATTATATAAATTTCGAGTTGATTTCGGAGTTGACTCAGCTATGTGCATTTACGCTCGGTCCGTGGTCACTTTAAACATCCAACTTTACGTTAAAAAAAATTACATTTCCATTAAGGGCTATTATATACTCCAAATATATTCGACCGTCGTGGAATATTCGTTCAACAAGTATTCTTATTCAATCTATTTCAATTTATTTTTTTATCTTCTAACGAATATTTGCTGACGGAAAATCAACTATTTTGTTATGTCGAATGTCTGTTGGAAATATATGATCGATTTTTTCGTCATCAAATATTCGTTATAATTGAAAACCTTGAAGTGACAGAACATCTTAATTTACCAAAGCCATCTGGCAAAACCTCCTGGAAAACCCTAGATGACTCACTGCTTGAGGAGCACTACACAGAAGAAAAGTTTATGCAGTTCACCCAATTAGCTTTGTGGAAAAACTGAGAAACTGGAAACTATTCGTTCTCAAAATACCTTAAGAACTGGGCCTGTATCAGCAGATACACCACTACCAGTGCGTTAGACAGACAGAAGAACATCTTTATAAGTATGACCTGGCGATGAAGAAACTAATCACATCACTAAAACGCATGCAGCTGACAAAATACCAATTCAACAAGTGCTCACAATACAAGGAGAGAAAAGCAGATAGAAATCAATCGCAACTGTTACCAAGTGCAACACGTCCATTAACGGGGAGTTCCTCATGGATGATGAACACAATCAATACGTATACCCTCCATAAATCCGGAGACTGCAAAACGACATCATCATGTACTCAGAATAGGCCTATGCCAAGATACATGTGGTAATACTTTGGAACTGACGGTGCCTATCGAGCAGAACCTTTACCAATGCCAATGTAAGAAAGAAATGCAAGTACAGCATTTGTACAGTGAACGTATAGCCGAATGTGAGAACCGCTCTTGGACCACTCACTACCTCCCAATTCACTAAGGAAGCCGGGCCTTCTACATCAGCACATCCCTGTCGTCAAAATGCCTAGCAGGACTCGGCATACCAAAAGGGAAGAGGAAAAGGAACCCAGCAATGGCAGCCCTGAAAATTATTCAGAAACTCCAAAGCTTTCAAGAAGATGTCCTTAGTACAAAGACCAAGAAACAATTCAGAGGGAAGAGAGACGGTTGTGGTAACGCAAAACTAGTTGAATCTACCAACACCTATATGGTCCGAAACCCAGGAACCTCTGAAATTATAGTTACCAAGAACAACATGAAAATACTGATCTTACATCACACAAACATAGTAGACCCCTATTCTTTGATGCAACTCTAACTCTAAAATGCAACTCTAACTTTAACTTGTAACTATAACTCTTAATCGAACTTCAAATTTGTAACTCTAACTCTAACTCCAACTCGAACTCGAACTCAAACTCATAAAATGCATTTACTCATTAATCTACACCAAGAGTGCACATCTTAAGCCGGGTGGCTCGAGCTCTGAATGTTGAGCGACGCTGGTAGTAGTCGCCAAAGAAGGTATATTAGATCGAATACCGTATTCTACGTTGAATAAACCGAAGTATACAGCCAAAAAATGTATGTAGCTGGGATTAAAAGCCGACGATCAATTGTAAATTTTGAGATTTCGTATTGAAGATATAGATTTTATCCCCAAAACACCAAACAATGTATATCTTCAGTATCAAAGGTCAAAATTTTCAATTGATCGTCGGCTTTTCATCCCAGCAGCATACATTTTAAGTACATGTCATTAGATTTATAAAGTTTACTTCGAGGACTGTTAAATTTCAAAAATATCAATTTTTAATTGTTTTTCATAAAAACAATTTTGATATCAGAAGGACATTCCTCGTAGGCATATTCGAAATGCCATATGTCTGATGTGCTCTCAGGTCCACAAAAAAATACGTGAAAACGTCGGTATACGAGCCCTTAATGAACATGATGAAAAAAAGGTATGTACTGTTATTTTTACTGCGGCTGGCTACATATTTTTTCCCGGGACTTAAAGAGGGAGCTCCGCCATAGCAGTTCTTCTGGGGTGAACCAAACCTGCCTGGTTATTCAATTAATCAGTGTCAAGATTATCTCTGAATTTGACAGGTGCTAATTGATACAATAACATTAAAACATTCAATTAGCACCTGTCGCATTCAGCCGCAGTAAAAATAGCAGTTACATAAATCCGTTCAAAGAAGTGTACTGCAGAGATTATAACAGCATACATGTATGTCATACCCTCGAAAGCAGTAAATCAAATAAACAACTTGTAGCTACTTGTAATGTAATTATTTATGAGTGTTTAAATAACGGACGGTATTCATGTAATGCAAACCCGCGAATACAGCACTTAATCACTTGCATTTTACTTTTAGCATGTTTTAAAAGAGACGATCTTGGGAGACTTCGCGAAAGAAAGAAAAAAGCTGCCGAGTGATTGGATCTTGTGCTCGATATGTTACACTTGGCAGGCCAAACAGCAAAATAGTTTACGTACATAAAAAGCACTCCAAAACATGTTTGCTGAAATAACTATCTTCCCGATACACCTATTGCTAAAATTTGACCTCGTAATCATGGTAATGAACATGTAACGAATGCTATATGAGACTATAGTCTCAGCCAGGGGCGTATAAAAAAGCAAGCGAGGGGACAGGGTGGACGAAGTCCATGGGCCCCGAGGGTTCAGGGGCCCCGAGCACAAAAGCGAAAATTAAATAAAGGTTGATAATGGAGAGCAGGGCCGGATGTAGGCCTACCATTGGGCCAGATGGGCCCGGGTCCAGGGCCCCAAAATATTGCCGTATGCATATTTCTTTTAACACCAATAACAGCATGTTGTTTGGCCAAAATAGGACAAAATTTTACAAATTTGCGCGCATTCAAATAGCAAGATTCATGCTGACCTGGGACTAAAATAGTCTAAAATTGAATCGTTTTTCGCGTGCTTTGCGCGCAAATGTCCTAGTAACATCGGAACAAAATATGTTAGCCCCCCTCTATATTATACGTAAACCAAAACTTGGCAAATAACTTGAGTGCTCATGCCTTCCTCGGCACGTGAGTTCGGGGCCTCCAAATTTTGGCCTGGCCCAGGGCCCCCATAAGGTAAATCCCGCTCTGATTAAAAGGGCCCGTACTGCTCCTTGTCCATGGGCCCCTGATACTCTTGTTACGCCCCTGGTCTCAGCTATTACACGGACAGGTCACGTGTGAAATGTGTATTCGTATGGATGGCGGATGGCCATAATTCTGCCGGAATAGTGAATATTATAATTCAAAGTATGATTTTCCTGGTGATTGTTTGGTAACTTATAACTTAGCTGAAATGGTTATCCCGCTGTACTTTAAAATCGATCAGTGCGAATGGTATCTGTAGTACGAACTGCTAGTAGTCTTCAAGGTGTTTTTTTTTGCGAGCTATCACATTGGTGATACCGTCCATCACTACAATTATTAATCTAAGACGTGTAAGGAATCTTAGGCGTGTAAAATCTTACGCGTCTAAGATTCCATTGGTCAATAATTGAATACTCTTAAGATGATTGGCTATTTTGGGGATTTCTGGCCCTGTGATTCGTTGATTTAAAGTTACCGTGAACTTCTTAGATGTACAAGATTTCATCTTGGATGCATCTTAGACATCGAAGATTGTATCGCAGATGTGTAATTTTAGGCGTATTATATTAGGCGTCTTTAGAAGGTATCCGCTATCCATATATTCGTGACGACATGCGTCTGTCTTCTTTTCATGTTATTTAGTGTAGGCCCTAGTACAAATATGAAGATCGTTCTTTTGCAATAATATTATGTCAAACAGGCGCATCAATACTTTCACTCATTTATGAAACAAGCAGGGGCGTAACCAGACCTGACCTTCCGGGGGGCAAGATTGAATAATTTCCCAATTTCTGATCCGAAGTTGTAGTATTTATGTGCGAGCGGCTTGCCGCGAAGCGTTTAACGGGTGGGGTCCATGGGCCCGGCTTAGGGCCCCTGGTGGGGTCCAGTGGCAAAGCCCCGGCGGGGGTCAAGGGGGCGGAGCCCCCTGAAGCTCCTGGTTTTTGGCATATTAGAAGCTAAAAAGTCAGTGTTTCAGAGTACAAATTTCACAAAGAAAGGAGTAGGCCCGATAGATCTTCTTCCCTCTTTCTTTCCCTTTTCTCTTCCCCCTTTCTCTTCTCCCTTCCCTTTTTTCTTTTTTCTCTCCTTCTCCCCGTTTCCTCCTTCCCAATTTTTTGCTCTTCTTCCCAGTTTTTTTTTTTTTTGTGCCGGGGGGGCAGCTTGCCCCCCCCCCCCGGCCACTCCACTGGTTACGCCACTGGAAACAAGAGTTTTGAATCAATAACACACGGCAGCCATCATTGGAGCCTTAATTTGTAATGTTTCTTAATGAATAACGTTAATATATCAATAATTCAGAAAACTCCCTGACATTTGAATTATATTGATAGTTTTTCCTCTTTATCATGTTTATGACGCAAATTTTGTCTCCTCTGAGTGCTAGCGCACCATTTCCCCCTTCAGATTAAAACAAGGGTAAATCATTGCAGGCATCATATACGTGTAAGCATATTTATATTAACATACCATATGAATAAGTCAAGTAGAAATAAATAATTGATAAACCGTGACTACTTGCGACCAAGTAACATTTCCACTTAATATACCTCATGTGATAGCTTTTCGGAGCTATATCCTGCGGCTGATATTTGTACAGAATGTATTCAGAATTTGGATTCCTCACTCACTCTTTTGATCGTTTTATCGGTAGATAAATGCAACTCTCAATTACAGAATAGTTACATAATTACACAAAATCAAGATTTATAGATTGTCACAATCTTACCCAGATGGAATTGCTTGTGTAGTTTGTTATGGTGTAATGTTTGGTAAAATTAAGTAATTTAAATACGTGCAGGTGGGCACAGAAAATTGCCCAGAAGTATTTCAATTCAAATTACTAGGGTCTATATGAAAACAGGTGCTGGAAGTAGCTGCTCAGATTGTCTCTTTATCCAAAATGTGGCACAATGCTAGCTTTGCGATATGTCATCTTTTCATATGAAGAAATCATAAATGATATCACTTGTCCCTCGAACAGCAAGCTAAATCACATCCAAATTCGTGCCAAGCCAAGCTGCTACGTGTGAGTCTCTAAGCCTTCCATATTTGCCATGGATGTACATTTGTAACATTGTATGTACTGCAGAGTGTTGTATTATTAATCTGTAAAAAAACTTTCTGAAGATTCGACTCTGCATATATTTTATTTAACTTATTTGATTGTTGACTGCCTTGTGACGCCATCGCTTGATCCTACCCGTACCTTTGAATTAAGTTCCCGACAAGCAGACTTGTTCATTCTTCAGATTCACAAAAGCAAATCATTGCAGGCATCATATACGTGTAAGCATAATTTACATCAACATGCCATATGAATAAGTCATGCATCAAGTAGAAATAAATAATTGATAATCCCTGACTACTTGCGACAACAATAAAATCTCCACTTTATACCTCATGTGATCATGTGATAGCTTTCTGAGCTATATAGCCTGCGGCTGAAATGTTACAAAATGTATTCAGAGTTTGGATTCGTCACTTACTCTTTTGATCGTTTTGTCGGTAGTTGATCCAAATGCAATTACAGAATAGAATTCTAAAATCAAGATATGGATTGCCACAATCTTACGCAGATGGAAATTGCTTGTGCAGTTCAGTGTAGTTTGTTTAATGGTGTAATGGTATGTATAATTAAGTAATTTAAATACGTGCAGGTGGGTTTAACACAAAATATTGCCCAGAAGTATTTCAATTCAAATTACTATAGGGTCTACATGTATATAACAGGTGCTGAAAGTAGCTGCTTAGATTATCCCTTTATCCAAAATGTGGCACAATGATAGCAATGCGATGATAGGACATCTTTTCTTAAAAATAAATCATGTAATCATGTTCGAATTCGTGCCAAGCTACGTTACATGAGTATCTTGTTTTATAACATGTATAGTATATAAGACAGCATTCTTGGCTTGCTTGCGATTTAGAATTGCGGCTCAGTCCCTAGCAGAAATTCTATACAGCAAGAAGTGTATCAAAAGTGTATCAAAGTGTATTAAAACTGTATCAAACAGCAATTTAATACAGTTTTGATATACAAAGGGTGTATTGAAAATGTATCAACTGAAAATATAAGGTATCAAAACTGTATCAAATACCACCTAACTGTATCAAAAATGTATCAAAAGTGTATCGAATTTGAACTTAGTTAATTTTGGCCATGCTTGTGGTGTATCAAAAGTGTATCAAATTGGACTTTGCAGTTTTTCAGTGTATGTAAAGTGTATCAAAGTGAAATTTTTGGTGCTAGATGTATATCAAAAGTGTATCAAATTGGACTTAGTCAAATTCTGGCTGCATACAGTGTATCAAAAGTGTATTAAATTGGACTTTGCCTGTTTTTTAGTGTATGTAAAGTGTATCAAATTGAACTTAGTTAATTTTTGGTGGCTAGAGGTATATCAAAAGTGTATCAAATTGGACTTGGTCAAATTCTGGCTGCCTATAGTGTATCAAAAGCGTATTAAATTGGACTTAGTTTATTTTGGGTGGCTAGAGGTATATCAAAAGTGTATCAAATTGGGCTTTCATAAACTGACCTTTTGTAGTGTATCAAAACTGTATCAATAACTGATCACATGTCTAGATAATGACTCATCATTTTCAAATTTGCCCATGTGGCATGTATGCAGTTAACACCAGGATTTGCATTTGGAATAGAGCAAATTATGGTGTTTTATTTATCATGATGAAGATACAAACATGCTTGTAGACTGCACATTAGGTTACAATGTAGTTGTAATCAGGGACTGTGATTAAAGAGGAAATATCTGACTTTGTTCTGATAAGGTAAGCTTACGTATATATTATATATAGGGCCTCAATGTATGTATTAAGCATGAATATAGTACATGCCTGTATAGTAGATGTTATTGGTAGCCTTTTTGTCTCTTTATTGAGGGTAACAACTTCAGTGACAAGCACTGCATTCCAAGCAGGACCTCTGATGTATGTATGTTCCATTTTGGTTGGGTTTTGCTTCTTTTTTTGCAAGACTTTCTCACACATTTATCCTATTGCGTTGTAATTTTGAACGTTGATAGGGGAAAGTGCATTGAGCTGCTCTGTGATGGGGGAAAGTGCTAGAGGTCAGCATTAGCAGTAGAGGGCAGTGTTGAATTTGAACTTGATTAGACTAATTTCAAAATTTGACCTTTGACCCCTTCACTTTGGGGTCATTAATGTTTGCAAATATGTTTAGATCATGTAAGGATAATTCTTGTTGAATTTGAGCTTGATTGGACCAATTTTGAAATTTGAAAAACTGTATCAAAAGTGTATAAAAAACTGTATCAAAACTGTATCAAAAGTGTATAAAAAACTGTATCAAAAGTGTATCAAAAAACTATCAAAAGTGTATCAAAAAACTATCAAAAGTGTATAAAAACTGTATCAAAAGTGTATCAAAAAACTATATCAAAAGTGTATCAAATGGCATGTATCAAAAATAGGGCGGTTCTGCTGGCCAGCATTAGAATTAGAACGCTGATTTGATACAGTGACATATTTGATACACTTTTGATATAATTATGTATAAAATGTGTATAAAATGAAAGGATAAGAATTTCAATGCTAATTTGATACAGTTTAAATTGGAACGCTGATTTCATACAGTGACATATTTGATACACTTTTGATATAATTATGTATGAAATGTGTATGAAATGAAAGGATCAAAATTTCAACGCTAATTTGATACAGTTTAAATTGGAACGCTGATTTGATACAGTAACATATTCGATACACTTTTGATATAAATTATGTATGAAATGTGTATGAAATGAAAGGATAAAAATTTCAACGCTAATTTGATACAGTTTAAATTGGAACCCTGATTTGATACAGTTACATATTTCATACACTTTTGATATACTTATGTATGAAATGTGTATGAAATGAAAGGATAAAATTTGAACGCTAATTTGATACAGTTTAAATTGGAACGCTTATTTGATACAGTTACATATTTCATACACTTTTGATATAATTATGTATGAAATGTGTATGAAATGAAAGGATAAAAATTTCAACGCTAATTTGATACAGTTTAAATTGGAAACCTCATTTGATACAGTAACATATTTGATACACTTTTGATATAAATGATGTATGAAATGTGTATGAAATGAAAGGATAAAAATTTGAACGCTAATTTGATACAGTTTAAATTGGAACCCTGATTTGATACAGTAACATATTCATACACTTTTGATATAAATTATGTATGAAATGTGTATGAAATGAAAGGATAAAAATTTGAACGCAAATTTGATACAGTTTAAATTGGAACCCTGATTTGATACAGTAACATATTCGATACACTTTTGATATAAATTATGTATGAAATGTGTATGAAATGAAAGGATACAAATTTCAATGCTAATTTGATACAGTTTAAATTGGAACCCTCATTTGATACAGTCACATATTGGATACACTTTTGATATAAATGATGTATGAAATGTGTATGAAATGAAAGGATAAACATTTGAACGCAAATTTGATACAGTTTAAATTGGAACCCTCATTTGATACAGTAACATATTCGATACACTTTTGATATAAATTATGTATGAAATGTGTATGAAATGAAAGGATAAAAATTTGAATGTTAATTTGATACAGTTTAAATTGGAACCCTGATTTGATACAGTAACATATTCAATACACTTTTGATATAAATTATGTATGAAATATGTATGAAATGAAAGGATAAAAATTTGAATGTTAATTTGATACAGTTTAAATTGGAACGCTGATTTGATACAGTTACATATTTCATACACTTTTGATATAATTATGTATGAAATATGTATGAAATGAAAGGATAAAAATTTGAACGCAAATTTGATAGTTTAAATTGGAACCCTCATTTGATACAGTAACATATTCGATACACTTTTGAAATAAATTATGTATGAAATGTGTATGAAATGAAAGGATAAAAATTTGAACGCAAATTTGATACAGTTTAAATTGGAACCCTCATTTGATACAGTAACATATTCGATACACTTTTGATATAAATTATGTATGAAATGTGTATGAAATGAAAGGATAAAAATTTGAACGCAAATTTGATACAGTTTAAATTGGAACCCTCATTTGATACAGTAACATATTCAATACACTTTTGATATAAATTATGTATGAAATGTGTATGAAATGAAAGGATGAAAATTTCAACGAAAATTTGATAGTTTAAATTGGAACCCTTATTTGATACAGTAACATATTCGATACACTTTTGATATAAATTATGTATGAAATGTGTATGAAATGAAAGGATAAAAATTTCAATGCTAATTTGATACAGTTTAAATTGGAACCCTCATTTGATACAGTAACATATTCGATACACTTTTGATATAAATTATGTATGAAATGTGTATGAAATGAAAGGATAAAAATTTGAACGCTAATTTGATACAGTTTAAATTGGAACCCTGATTTGATACAGTTACTTATTTGATACACTTTTGATATAATTATGTATCAAATATGTATGAAATGAAAGGATACATTTCATTTGATACTCTTTTGATACATTATCTTGGCATTTGATACACTTTTGATATGTATAAAATGTGTATGCAATGTTAATTTGATACAGTTTTGATACATAAAAGTGTATGAAATGAGGGTTCCAATTCAAAGCCTTTTATTTCATACATTTTTCATACGTATCAAAAGTGTATCAAATTTCAGCCAGGGGTCAAAAGCCTTCCATATTTCCCATGGACATGTTTATTTTTGTTTTATTTCTAACGACTTCCCAAAGGTATAATATTGCTATATGTGACCATCCATCTCAAACCGCTCGTAAAGTCGGCAAATTCTATTTCGATTTACAGTGCAAAATATGCATAGAGGTTGTATTCATATGTCCCTAATATTTGTCCGACATGTTTCTCATTTTAGTCCAGTCAAACACCAATTTTTAATCCTATTGTTGAAGAGGATAATAAGCTTATACTTATGTATAGCATTAGTAAAAAGCTTATGTCTTTGTTTGCTTTGGCTAAATCCTGTTCAAGTGGTAGGTTAACCAACAATTAACAATGAGAGGACATTCCTGAACCTCGTTCAGTTGGGGATGATTTGAAGTGACCGCCAATTATGACCATTTGATATTTAATACAAGCAATGTGGAAAAAAGAAATAATGTAGTGCCAAAATAATGTACCCTTTTACTGAAGGAGCAAAGTTTAACAAGTTATAACTCCGCTTCTGGATATCGTTTGAAGTCAAATGATATATCATTGTAAAGCTTATGATATATATATTCGGAAGAAAACAAATTTGACCAGGGGCCGACTTTACGAGCGTTTCGACCTGGACGGTCACATATATTGATATTGTATATAACATAGGATTCAAACAGTTCCCAATCTCGTTCCTCAAGTAAGGATACAGCAAATTAGTTTTCATGGAGCCGCTGAGAAAAGTAAAATAGTATTACTTTTATAGGATCATGTAATAAAATATACCAACAAAATATGCGTAATAAAGGTTCTAAAAGGACAAACAGAACTTGTTTTGTTCTTACAATAATATATATTTACGAAATACATTTGTAACATTGTATGTACTGTAGTGAGTTGTATTATTAATCCCTAAAAATAACTTTCTGTAGATGCGACTGCATATATTTTATTTAAACTTATTTAATTGTTGACTGGTATGTGACGTTATCGCTTGACCCTACACGTGCCTTTGAATTAAGTTCCCGAGCAAGCAGACTTGTTCATTCTTTAGGTATCGACTTTTAATTAAGTACGTGATCTCTCTTCGACATAAATTCCCGAAGGATAACAAACTGAATAAATTCCTTCGAAATGCTTTAGAAATCATATCCCATGAGATATCTGTTCGACACAAACTTAAACTTAGAGGATATCAAAATGATTAAATTCCTTTAAGAGTAGTATTGCGTACCAATCAAAGAAAATCAAAAATAGTTGGCAGACTTCAAAAAATGGAATTTCTTCTTACTTTATATCAGGATGCAACTTTGGTCAAAGTCTACAAAAATCAAAATTATTTCATCACTGCACCTTCGTTACCATAGCAACGGCCAAAACATCAAAATGACCGGTTTTAGACTATTTCGGCACTTTGACAAGGCTAAAAAAATAACAAGTTTCAGGATTCACCATATAAAGGAAAAATAGAAGTAAACCTTGAGAGTTCCACGACATAATTGGCAACATCTAAGCTTTCTAAAAATACAGTTGTTTTAACAAACAGTCTGTCCTACTTGGGATATTCGATTGTTTCAAATAGGGGTGTTTTTCGTAATTTTTGACTTTCTGAAATATAGCAATATTCAATGAGCTGTAACCCCCAAAGTGGTGCTTTTTATATGTTATATTTTTCAGTGTGGCTGGACTAGATAGTACTGTACCCAAATAAATAAAAAAAAGTTCCGGTAATTTTAATATAGACAAACAGTGTTGCCATAAAGATAGGTATTTTTCCATAAAATAAGAGTTAGTCCAGGTTAAAAATGTTACCACACATGAAAGGAAACATTCTCACATGGACCAGTTTTTCATGAGCAACAAGAATTTATGAGGTAAAAATAAAAACCATGTATCCTGAGAACTTCCTGTGAGGGCGCTTTATTCAAAATGGCTGCCAAAATCCAATGAAAAGCTACTATACGTTTAAAAAGGTCGCATAAAAGATAAAAGTGACTAGATTTCGGATTTGTATTGATGAAAGTAATGTATAACTATGTCAAGGTATTAATAGAATGGTACCAACAGGTCACAGTTGGGAACGCTTTTCAAAATGGCCGCCAAAATCCAATGAAAAGCATATATATGGTTAAAATAGTCACTTATGAGGTATGATTGCAGTGGCGTAACGTCATAGGGGCACGGGGTTACATGGCCCCCAATCGATCTGAATTTTAAGAATTAAAAAAAACGGACTGCCACCCATATTGGTTGGTGCCCCCTCCCATATGATAACTGGTGCTACGCCACTGTATATGCTTGACCAGATTTTGGTTAAGCATTGATAGCAGTAATGTAAATATACGTCAAGATATTAATATGAAGGTGCCAGGAGGTCACAGCTGAGGGCACTTTTCAAAATATCGGACCAACATAGTACACCGTTAAACTTAAAATAGTTACTTAAAAAGAGGTATAATTGACCAGATCTTGAATTAATATTGATCCCAGTACAGTAAAATTAAGTCAATGTAATAATAGGAAGATACTGGGGGTCACAGTTGAGGTTGCCTTTCAAAATGGCCACCAAAAAGAGCTGCATGATATCAGCCACAAAGCCACAGATAAAAGTGTTAAGAAAGAAAGTTGTCTTTGATAAGAGAATGTAATAGTTGTCTTTGATGAATCATTCAATAGTTGTCTTTGATCATTGTCACCTCTAAGCAAGTGTTTCAGAGTGCTATATATAGCGAGCTACAAAGTGCTATATAGCGATGGCTAATATGATCACCAAATCTCCAAAATGACCACCAGAGAATTTTCCCTATGTATTGACTATTGACAAAGGGCAGGATATTTACTTCATACTCTTCTTGGTTTCACTGAATTCTTTTATTGTGTGTTTATCTTCGAGATCACTCACATCGATATCACTACATTAAGAAAATTATTCTTCATTATCTAGCCTATCTGAAATCAAAGCGGCATATAGGTCATTATATCTTCTTTTGTGAAAACGTTGCATTCTCTGAAAAGAAGATAGCTGCACTTTGAGTCTGCTAAAACCTTTTCCTTCTTTGACACCAATAGACTGCTTTGTTCTCGATGTTGGTAAAGAAACTGTTGAAATCACAAGACAACTGTGATTACCTGGCGACAACTTTGGATGTCATTATTGTCATACCTCTTGTTTGTCTCTCAACATACTTGATGCTTTATGTCAAGGAAAAATGCAACAATGATCAATTGTCTTGCATATACGCTGGCGAAGTTACGTAATAAATCGGATTAACTACCATAGCAATAGGTGAAAACAATTTTGAATATACCGCGCCGCACTACAAGCAGGTTGCACTCATCACCTGTGTATGTCTATAATCATAGATTGAATACAATACCGGTCTTTTCAAAGATACTTATCTTACAGGTGCAAGTGATCAACATGATATGGTTCAATACAGAGGTACCGCGTGAGCGTATCAGTGCAGCGCGGTATATTCAAAAATTGTTTTCACCTATTGCTATGGTAGTTAATCCGATTATTACGTAACTTCGCCAGCGTATAGGCCTACTGGCAAAAGCGAAATCCTCATACATGACTGGTACATGTAGGTGTAAATGTCCTGACTAAAGTCATCGGGTCAACGGCACATGCAATGCCAGTTGCCTCTGCTGTAACTTCAAGAAGCAAAGTTAAAAAGTGACACACTGGCCTATTCAAAACAACACGGACTAGATATCTGGTTTGAGAGTGGTAAATGGCTAATTTGTGTGTGCCTTTGATTTAAAAGAAAAGGAACAAAAGAAAACTGAAACAAAAGAGCTGACCAAAATACAAGTTATGAAAAGTACAGAGAAGTAAAAACTGAAATAAATATTGCTTTAAAATAAAGCTTCATCGAAGAAACTGTGTAGTCTCTTTGTTGCGCTTGTTGGAATCTTTTTGCACATCGTATATATGCCATTATTAATTTGTCACTTTTAAAACTGGACGTTCGTCTATTCAATTGCTTGTAACTTTTCTTCTTGAGGTCACATTGGATTCAATGTGGTGTCATAATGTGCAGGATTAGATAGTGCATCTATTACAAAAACCAATTTATCCCAATATGGTTAAGTTTTGAAATAATTGTGCTTATTTTTCCAAGTGTAACTTGGATCGGGGGGCTCTCAACTTTAGAAGTGACGGGTATGTGCCTACCGGTGTCGCGAAGTAGGGGCCTATCGGTAACAAAGCGCTATTTTAAAAAGGGGTCATTGGGTACAAACAAAATAAAAAAGGGGTCATTGGGTAAAAGATTTTGAAAAAAGGGGGTCATTGAGTATAAGATTTCAAAAATGGGTCATCGGGTAGAAATTTTTGAAAAAATGGAGCAAAATTTGAAATTTTTGACATTATTTTGTTGCATTTTGATGATGTTCTTCTAGAAAAAGGGGGCATTGGGTAGCCGCAACCAAAAGGGGGGTCATCGGGTATGACTTAAAAAGGGGGTCATCAGGTATGACTTTTAAAAAAGGGGTCATCGGGTATTAGTCGACTTTAAAAGAGGGTTGACAGGCACATACCGTCGCTTCCAAAGTTGAGTGGCCCCCTGGGGTAAGGATACTTTCTTAGTGCAGTATATTTAGTTAATATGTTGCCCTTTGTGAACATAAATTATTCCTGTGGACATTTTAGTGGTCATCTTGACTTGGTGACTCGTTCTTTTGCACCCTCAAAACGATAACTTAGAGGTGACAATGATTGAAGACTACGATTACATCAAAGACAACTATTTCAATGTTTCAAATATTTTTTTCAATAACATTATCTGAGGCTTTGTGGCTGATTATACTGTACTTTGATAAATATTAATCCAAATTCAGTTCAATTATGCCTCTTAAGTGTACCATATATATAAGCTTTTCATTGGATTTGGCAGCCATTTTGAAAAGCGTCTTCAACTGTGACCTCCTGGTAGCTACCTATTGAAATCTTAATTTAGCGTTACATTACTGTCATCAATACTTAAACCAAAATCTGGTCAATTATACCTCATAATTGACTATGGTAACCGTATAATGCTTTTCTTTGAATTTTGGTGGCCATTTTGAAAAGCATCCCCAACTGTGACCTCCTGGTACCTTCTTATTAATATACCGACTTATTTATACATTACTTTCATAAATACAAATCCATAATCTAACAAATTCTATCTTTTATCCGCCTATTTTAAGAGCATAATTGCTTTTCATTGGATTTTGGCAGCCATTTTGAAAAAAAAGCGCCCTCACAGGAAAGTTTTCAGGATACAGGATTTTTACCTTATACATTCTTGTTCCTCAGTTTCTCCTTTCATGTGTGGGACCTAGCTCATTTTTAACCTGGTCTATTTGGCCGTTTTTCAGCGTAGCTGTATGATAGGTAATAACAAGATGAGCAACAGCTTCACTGAGAGACGTGTTTTCTGGCAACACTGTCATTAAAATATTATCAAATCGTGTCTCACTTTACGGTGTATTGATGCCAATTTCTTTTGGTACATTATCAACCCTAATCAGGATTTTCAGTGAAAGTAAATGCTCAAAATCCATATTTTTCCACACTACCTTATAAATGTCAACAATCCTAAAAAGTTCAAAGTTTCTGGCAACACTGCTCTCCAGTAAAACAATTACCAGAACTTTTTTTCTATGGATAAGTAGACCAATACCTTATCTACCTACCCTGCCAAAAATAATTTTAAAAAAGCACCACTTTGGAGGTTACGTCATTTTTAAAAAGATCATTTTTTTCATAATTAAATTAATGAAAAACACCCCTATTTTACAAAATGGTATTTACCATATTGAAATAATTAATTGTTTTGTTTACTTCATTTTTGGAAAGGACAAGGATGGATGCTTCATTGTATGGGAGAAGATGATTTTAATTCACGTTCTTCATACAGAAATATGACCTAATATTTAAGCATTTTTCCAGTTGTGAAAAGGGTAAAAATAGTGAAAATTGGGTCAATTCATATTTTGGCCGTTACCATGGTAACCATAGATGAAGAGGTAAAATTTTAACCAAATTTATACATGTTGACTCAATGTCTAACCATGTGCAATGTATAAAGAAAATCGATTTTTTGAAGTCTGCCACCACATCTTTGATTTTTATACACAAGGTCTCTTAAAATGCTTAAGAAATGGTATCCCACGGCTCGTATTTCACTTACAGATGAAATACAGAGTGTCCAAAACAAGTTACGTAATTAATGATATACGTTCACACATAATCGTTGAATCTCTTGAGAGATGCAAGTTAATTAGATGAGTACAGGTCAAAATGGACAATATGGACATCAGTAACATATACAGTTAATACAATAATTACAATACATGATGCAGTCATGTCTACAGTAGAATTCAATTCGACCTTTGCAGGACTTAAACCCCATTAAAAGCTATTAAACCAAGATAACACTCATTGAAAGCAGCTCAACTGATTAAATCATATCTTCTCTGGTTAAATACACACATCATATGTTTCTGCTTTTACACGTACAATGGAGCAATGGCTGGGATTATAGTTTCAGTTGGGTGAACGATTATAAAGCGAGCGCTAGAGAACAATTCTGTGTGGGCTTTTGTTTACGAAATGAGACAAAACTCTGCTTATTGTTAACCAGCGTTCTTGAAAATGAGAAACATGGTGGTTTGCAGACTTAACACGGTTTGGAAATAATTTCTTCATATTTTTTGGTGTTATCTGTCGTTTACATATCATTCCTAAAACACCAAAGTACGAATATTTCCAAACATCTAAATTAGCTAAAAATTTAGGACATGTTACAAAACTATATTGTCTAGAATTTTAGAAGAGTACTTTTAATATTGGCCGGTTATTTTTCACACAGCGACGTTAACTAGGCAATGTACTATTACCTATAACATTAACTAAAACACCAAAGTACGAATATTTCCAAACATCTAAATTAGCTAAAAATTTAGGACATGTTACAAAACTATATTTTCTAGAACTTTAGAAGAGTACTTTTAATATTGGCCGGTTATTTTTCACACAGCGACGTTAACTAGGCATATCCCCATTCTTTTAACGTAGGCTATTTGTAGAGGTCACTCGTCAATGGGAAAGAGCACTGTGCATTATGTATAGGAAAACGGACAGTAACTGCAGTATGATAATTATAAAATTGAAAGGTCTTTAATAGAGGGCGAGGTGGTTAAGGCGTTGCGCTGCCGTCCGGGAGATACGATCGGCGAGGGTTCGAGCCTTGGGCTTGCCTTAGGTGAAAATTCTTTTCCCTCCCAAGAAGTTCCTATATGGTCAGAAATCCTTCAATGAAGTTAAGTTACATCACAGAATTTAATTGTGGAATTTCTTCTCAGCCCCATACACTGCTTAACACGTGCAGATATAGGTAGTATATGTGCGACATCCGTGATTCAGAAGTCACGTAAAGCCGTTGGTTCAGAGTTCAGGAGGATTCATCCCTGTGCCAGAGCTATTCGAAAAGAGAAGGGGGACCATCTCCGGTTCTGATATCTGCACTCATCGTCTCTAGGTTCCAGAGTCCTTCTCGCTTGGCCCTAATAAGGTGTTGAGAAGTATTCAACTAGAACTAGAACTAGAACTAATGCAAGTTGAACATGCACACCCAAACACTACTAAACACGCACATACTCAGACACATATTATAATACATAAATTATGTTACGATCCTAAAATGCAAAAATGCTAACGATATGACAATGATCAGATTAATGATAAAAAATTGTGTTACGTATAAATCCCACCCAGTAACATGCAACACCCACACACTTGTACACTCATAAACTCCTCGAGGCAACCATACACTTTAATGCACACGTTGTTACATGCTATGCATGCAGTATTAATGTTACCGTTGACTTTCCTTGTCCACTCTGCTCATTAATTGTGTTACCTACCTTCTCAATAACACCGATTCGTTCGCACACCATATCAATTTAGCAAAGTCATAATTCATTGAATTTACAACCGTATGACAAAACAGGCGAAAATAGTAACTTTTTGCACAAGATTTGCATTTTAAAGAGACTTGGCCATTGCTCATTAAAATGAAGCTAGTACATGGACAATATAAGTGTGCTTTTTCATTTAATGACATACAGTTGACATACTTGAGGTTTTGAATTTTAAAACCTACATTTTGGTCAAAAATGGGGCTGGGATAGGTCGTTTTCAACAGATTTACCACATTCGCCTTGCTATAAACATTGAATAGCTGTTGACCTAATGAAAAAAAGTGTTTTTAGGGGGAGGTGTTAGCTTTCGTTCGATATAAAAAGAATTCTGATTGAATGAGGTTTTGACAAAAGCCAATCACAGACGCCTATTTTTCACTATAGATCTCACACAGCTCTTATGATGCTATGCACTCAACCGTGTAGTATAAAACAGAATGCGAAGAGACTAGACTCGCTGTGCTGGAAAAGAAACTGTGTATTCAGGTATATCCAGGTGGAAACTGTGCTTAGATGCATTTATAAGAGAATCGTAGTAAAACCTTTTCATATGTCATAATCTTCTCGAGTCAACCATAATTATTATACTTTTTAATGCACACAAGCTATGCAATATCAATGCTAACGTTGACTTTTCATGCTTCGAGCGTCCTTGCAAAAATAATGTTTCGACAATGATCAGCTCACTGCTCATTAAATGTGTTACCTACGGATCCTACTCAATAACACCTACACATTTGCACACTCATAACCTCCTCGAAGCAACTATATACTTTAATGCACACATTATAAACTTCATCACATGCAATGCAATATTAATGCTTACGTTGACTTTCCTTGTATCGGACATCCTTGCAAAAATAATGTTTCGACTATGATCTGCACACTGCTCATTAATCATGGTTTTGCTTCAAAACTCACTCACTATGTGCACAATAATAAAAATGCAATACCCTAATATGCTGTACATTTCGGACCGTGTTCTATATATGCCTATATGACCGCCTATTTCTTGTTTTAGTAAGTTTATTGGTTTAGTTTATTTGTATGTTTACACATATCCCAGCTTACGTAAACATTAAGGGATGAAGTCAGTTCAAAGGTTTGTTCGGATCATGAAGTTAGTCGAATTCGGGATCAATGCGTAACGAATATTCATGAACCAGTGGCATGTCATCAGTCGGACGCGGAGCAGGCTTTCTCCAACTATTGCGATCTTGAGCAAGCGAAACAATTTTGTTTGGCTGTAGCATCCCTTCAGTATCTCCCAGAAGGTGCTGTAAATACTGTAAGTACAGTGTGCGCGGCCGTCCCGGTTTCCTCTTCCCATGTGGTGGAATATAAAGGGCATATTCATTTACAGGCTCGACGTCTTCAAGACGCAGTATATGGCCGAGAAATTTGAGTTGATGAATCTTGACTCTGGCAACCAGTGGAGTGTTGGTGAGAATGTAGATGGTTTCATTTGGAATCCGATCCACACGTTTGATGTTTAACATGACTCTGTAGCAAGATGTTGCAAAGGCATTGATCTTGTTTTCCATGTCCTTGGTGATTACCCATGACTCGCACCCGTACAGAAGGACAGTAACACAAGTTGTCTCAAACAGCTTGATTTTTGTTTTGATTGGCAGGGATCGACTTCCCCAAAGGCGTACCAGTTTCCAGAAAGCGGATTTCTTTTTATGTCTCCAACACTAGAGCCCATCTTGGAACCCAAGTACTTGAAGTCTGTGACATGGTTGATGGTGCTACCATAGACTTCAAGGGCTGGCTGGGCGTTACAGTTTGCAGTCATATATTCTGTCTTAGGTGCACTGATTGCAGTCCTAGTAATCTGTGACTGGTCCCGGGCTATAGAGGATTCCAACAGGGCAATATCATCAGCAAAATCCAGGTCATTCAGCATCCTAGCAGGATACTTGCTTGACCGACGTGGGTAGGTAACAATTCCAGCATCAATTCCAAAAGTTGATTTCTTCAGGAAGTAGTCTACCAGGATAATGAAGAGGAATGGTGCCAACACATCACCCTGAAGCACTCCAGTTGTTACTTGGAAAGGCTCTGAGATACTTCCATCTACCATAACGGCCCTATTGGAGTCCTGGATGGCATTGACCACAACCTTTGGTATTCCACAATGCCGCAGCACTGCGAACATGACGGACCTGTTGATGGGGTCAAAGGCTTTTTTGAAGTCCACAAAAGTGACTGCCAAGGAAAGTTGGTACTCCTTGAAGATCCTCCTTAAAATGTGTATTTGCTGAGCACAGCTTCGACCTGATCTAAAGCCAGTCTGGTTGCTTCTCAGTAAAGGATCAATGTGAGGTCGAATCCTGTTCAGAAGGATCTTGTTGTACACTTTTGCGGCAATGGACATAAGCGAAATACCACGATAGTTTGTCATGAGAGAGAGGTCGCCTTCGACTAACTTCATAATCCGATCAAACCTTTGAATTGACTTCATCCCTTAATGTTTACGTAAGCTGGGATATGTGTAAAAATACAAATAAACTAAACCAATAAACTTATTAAAACAAGAAATAGGCGGTCATATTGGCATATATAGAACACGGTCCCAAATGTACAGAATAAGGTATTGCATTTTTTTATTGTGCACAGAGTGAGTGAGTGGTGAGTGAGTGAGTAAGTGAGTGTGAGTGAGTGAGTGAGTGAGTGAGTGAGTGAGTGAGTGAGTGAGTGAGTGAGTGAGTGAGTGAGTGAGTGAGTGAGTGAGTGAGTGAGTGAGTGAGCTTTGAAGCCAAACCAGTGGCATGTACAGGAGGATATCGAACGCACACTTAATTAATAGAATGAGGCAAACTCTTACAATCTAATGATACTAATCTGGAATCAGCATACAATGACTGTCCCTTTAAGCCGATTTTAATCAAATCCATGCAATATACAGGGTATCCCAGAATGATTTATACCGTGTTTGTACAAAATATCAAAAATATATAGTCAACAGTGTATCTAATTTTAATAAGTGCAATACACTGGCACATGTGTCTTCTACTTATTCTGTGACTTTCATGGAAATAGCTTGATTCATTTTGGCGTGACGTTGCTATTACTGAAAATGGACGAAAACAGCATGTGTGTAATTTACAGTGCAAGGCATCATAACACATGAATCCTTTATCACCATCGTCCAGACGCATTGGAGAACTCCTACATTCTTTTATATAAAATACACCAAATTTGGCACAGATGTAAAGCTTACAACGCTGAATAATTCTTGATATGGGATTAAGTGAAACATTCCAACATTACTTCAGGTATTAGGTTGAAAAATGTACTTTTTATGTGATTTTTACCACAATTTTTACCCAAACATTTAGCAGACATGATAACAGGACACAACAAATATACTGCATAACATTTTCCAAATAAGTTTGTGCTGAACGGTTAGTAATTTTACAGGTTTTCAAAATAGGTAGTTTTGTCAAAACCTGGAATTCACCATTTTTACGCAATATCTTGTAACTTCTACTAGAAATGTCAAATTTCTAAGATCTAAAATTCCTAAGAAAGCTAAATATATGTAAATTGTAGAATTTAAAACAATACCACCAATAGAAATGCCCTTCATACCTAAAAGAACCTTTCCCGGTAAAAATCATTCTGGGACACCCTGTAGAGTTGGAGATGTGTCATTAGGAACCAATTATATATACTGAGAGCATTGATTAAAAAGAAGAAACATCTGAGTATGCGACAACGAAGAAGGCCAAGCTGCCAATATTAGCATGCATTGGTAACACACCATCGACGCTTATGTTGACATCAAGACAGCTTTTATCAAGATATTTCATTAATGAAGTTAGTCGAATGAGGATCAATGCCTAATGAAATATGAACCATGAATATGTGGCATGTACAGGAGGATATCGAGCATACTTCACTTTTAAGTTTCCAAAATGAGGCTATAAACTGTTAAAGACAATCTAATCATGCTAATTGGTAAAACCGGGAACAACAAATTCAGCCGTTTTAATCAAATCAATACTATATATAAGCTGGAGACGTGTCATTAAGAATTAATTTTATACCCGAGAGAATTAATTAAGAAGAAATGTTAGAGTGCGATAACGAACGAGGCCAGCCTGTCAATATTAACATGCATTGGTAACACGCCATCAACGTTTAATTTCGATATCAAACTGCTTATCGACTGCTTAAGGTGCGCGCAAACGAAATGCGCTAATATCGGTTAAATTTAACCGGTTGTTTCTAAACCTGTCAAGTTATATAATGTTGAATGAAAAAACAAAGGGTTCTTCATGCATAATACAGCTCATTTCCGTTTCCATTTACCAAATAACATTTAGGTGCTTAAATTAAACGTTAGCGATAAAATACGAAAACTTCTTTTTCATTTTTCATTTGCATAGGCATATTTGAATAAGATTTTAATATGTGAGTGGACCCTACGAATGAGCCGTAAACTCGGCAAATTGTATTCTGAGTTAAAGTGTAAAATGTGTGTGAAGGTCGTATTCATATGTGTCTCAATTCGTTGCGACAAGTATCTCATCAAACGCTGTTTAAATCAATCAATAATACTATTGCTGAAGAGGATAATAAGCTTCTACCTATTTCTATAGAATAGTTCTTGTCTTTGTTTGCTTTGGCTAAATCCTGTTCAAGTGGTAGATAACAAAGCATTGTATTTTGTCTAGGTATGTATAATCAAAAATGAACAATGAGAGGACATTTCTGAACCTCGTTGACCTTGGGATGATTTGAAATGACCGCCAATTATGACTGTTGGATATTTATTACCAGAAATGTGGAAAAAAAAGACACATGTAGAACCGATAAAAAATACAATTTTGTCGAAGGAACAGAGTTCAACAAATCATAACCCTGCTTCTGGATATCGTTTGAAGTCAAATGATATACCATATTAAAGCTTATGATATATATTTTCTAAACACGATATAAAACAAAATTGACCGGGCCGACTTTACGGCTGATTCGCCGTGTCCAGTCACATATAGGGATCTAAGTATTTAAATTAAAATCATGCTCTGATGTATTATGGAATAGTAATCACCGCTCCTGGAGGATTTTGCATTGGGGTCATTGGAGTATTTTCAAGAGTACTAATTTTGGCCTAGAGACCACAATTATTATTCTCTTTTTTCCAGCAAGTTCTTCTGGGCTAAGTCCTTACCCTGCTATTCACATTGGTCTTCGAGGGATCGCTGGTGGTAGCAATTTTGAAGATCGTTGAAACTCTTGTAAATTGTTCATTTTCGTTAATACAGATTGTTGCTTATTTAATTTAAAATGTATTTAATTCTATGGCAAAACGTTAGCGAGAGAAAGGAAAGAAAGGAAGGAAGGAGAAGGGAAATGGAAAGGGAGGGGAGTGAGAGAAAAGAAAGAGAGAGTGAGGTAAGGAGGGGGAGGGGTTGATAGAGGGATGAGGATAAGATGGAGTTTTTACTCAACTATTAATGATGTTTTGGGGTTGTGTTGAGGGTGTTTGTCACCGTGGTAAAAATCAAACTCATCTTTAATGGTGACCGTTCCATTCTTTTGAGAGCAGCGATATCTAGAAAAATGTTAAATGAAATCCCATACACTACTTAACCTACTCCTGCACCTGTAGCGCGTAAACCTAATTTGCACATGGAATTGGAACGTTACTAATGACTAATGAATAATGCTGTCGTCTTCATTGGATTCCCATGACTCGACTAACGTGGCAACATCTTAAATGGAATTTGATATTATGCATCAGGTCCTATTATGCATGCAGTAGATCAGGGTAGATAGAGAGCACTTCGTTCAACGAGGCATTTGGGCAGAAGGTTTAATAACATACCTCATGCAAACATTAAGGTGTTGTTTATTTGTTTATTTCTGCTGTTAAAGTACGATTTTTAAGGGAACATTTTCTCTCAGAATATTGTTAATCCAGTGTTTTAATTGATTAAAATCAATTAAAACACTGGATTAACAATATTCTGAGAGAAAATGTTCCCTTCGGGAGCAGTCATTTTGAGAAACATGTGAAATGGTAATTGGTGATCGAATGTACAGTAAGCTAAAGAAATAAGGTACCAGTTGTGTTCACCCCTACATACCTTAAATAAAAACAAATATGTCTGAATAAAAACAAGCAGGCAATACCTGTACTCTTTAGCTCTGATTTAAGACCTTATTTTTTGAAATTGGTTGAGAACTCAAGAAACCGTGATGTAAAACTTAATGAAGAAGCGAAATCAAAAGTTGCACTTTTGTGTTCTAATCAATGAAAGTACGACGCTAGTTTTAACGTGCTAATCAATGAAAGCACGGCGCTAGTTCCCTTGGTCACGAACGCTTTGTGTACAAATCAATAGGATATTCATTGGAGCAAAGTGCAACTTTTAAATTGGCATCTTCCTTGGGTTTTTGGATCGCCGTGTCTTTATTTCTTGAACAATTTCAACGAATGAGGTCTTAAATTCGAGCTAAAAGATGCTGATATTGGTTGTCGGTTCCAATTATGACATTATCTGTCTTTGTTTAGGATGTACAGGGGATTTACATAACTGGTACCTTAATTTTTTGGCTTACTGTACATTCCCAAATAAACTATGAGCCCTATGTTGTTTCGTCTACGCAATACCCGTCTCATGCCGCCCTCCACGACAGACCAAATTTTCCCTCCCACGTCCGCATTAATACGATAAGGCCTACGGTAAGTAGCGAATAGCCCTCAGTTGTCTGATGATCGCATTAGCGTGGAACTCAGAGTTACAACTTTCGTTCCACAAATTCTACTCGTATTGTTAGCTCTGCTTTAATGGAATTTTGGAATTTGAAAAGTATAAATTACGTCGGATCTTTATTTGATGACTCTGACCACATTTTTGTATTTTTTCAAATACCTTAAAAAACATTAATCTAAGCTAATTGAACAGACAGTAGAATCACAAAATACTCTTTTGTCCTGCTGAATATAGTGAGCGTTTCAATATTAACCGTGACGATAGCTGTTACAACTGAAACATGTCAATTACAATTGTATTTGGACACGTACCGCTGGTTGAAAACAATTCAACTTCCATCAAGATATATTTAGAGTGCAGTAAATGCCGTTTATAGTGAAGTTAAAGTCAATTCAGCGATTAGCTCAATCAGAAAATCAATCAAAATTTTGTTTATTTGTTGTTGTAGTTGTTTGCACCTTTGTTACAGGTATGCAACAGACTGCAGTTGGTTACGCCGAAAACCGTGCATTACAGACAAAAATAAGACATTTTATTAAGCTGCAATATCTCTACTTAAGAATAGATATTATCATATCAGGACTTCGAGATCAAAAGAAACTTCTTTAAATTTATTTCCTATATTTTGAGGAGCACCATTGTGTATACATATCCTGTATGTTTTTACCTGAAACATGAACATCGACCCCTAGTCACCCCTTTTCCTTGTCGATTGTCATGGTTGCGTACTCTAAAAAATATCTATTTAGAGAGTCAAACTAGAATTATTTTGTTGATTTATCATGTGAGAAAGTACTCTAATGTAGTTTGTAGATTTATTTTTATTTATAAGCTACTCTAACAATTTTCCCAATGTTTTCATGTTCTCGCGGAATCACTTCAAATCTCGTTTAATCCTGAAAAAGATTACCTCCAGTTCAATGTTGTCTCGTTACACGCTGTATAAAGGAAGCTACATCCCTCAGATTTCTATATAAGCCACATGCTATTTTATTTGGAACAGTGATACCAAATAAGTTCTACTATTTTCACATAATGTCGGTATGACGTCATAAGTGCTCCATCTTAAAAGTAGGTAATCCGGGCTGCGTTGGCTTAAAAAATCATGAAAACATTTGACAAATCTGATCTAAATATTTAGTTTGACAAGAGCAACAGTGCATATAGCTGAGTCTGAACATCACCCCCCATACTCAGCCGACACCCCCCGTGGACAAAGTTTAGAGGGGATGTCTGAATCCGCATTCAATCGACATACAGAGGACGTTTCCACCATTTTTGTGTGTATGTGTATTTATAGATGACATTTTACCTAGCAACTGCGGACGGTAGGCCTATACTCGTACGATAGAGGACGTATCTCGCAAATGCATTATACATGTAAGAGGTCGATGGTTGAAATGTCATGTGCTTCCTCGTTTGTCGGTCGGCAAGCACACCCCCACACATACAAAGTTGATCGACCACCCTACCAAGGTAGCAAGTCATTTGAGCGCTTATTTGACCCTCTTAGTGCACTCGGAAAAATCGATATTAATTTGTGACAACAGTTTTTACACAATTTCATTTAACGTGACAAGTGACATATAATAATACTACTTGGACACCGCTGGTTGAAATTAATTTGACAACTTTCATCATGATACAACACAGTCAATGTCCGTACGTTTACAGTGAAGTTAAAACCTGAAAGAGATTACCGCCAAATCAATGTTACGCCTTCACCCATTATTGAGTCAGATGGTATCTCAATGCTAACGGCTACACTTAAGCCTATTGCAATCACACACACAAATCCTCTCTTGAATTAATAAACGTTTTCTTGATATGGTACAGCACTGATTGCGACTTTTAGAAAAACAGCTTAAATATGTATGTCATAATGAGTTCTTGTTCTGTCTGGGTGAATTTAAAGGTGTACACCGCTTTTCAATTCTGAACATCCCAACCGTTAAACATGTATCGATGTCAATATGTAACATAAGATGGTGTATGGATTAAAGTGGGAAAAATTCTGCCAAGGTCGTGAATTATCATGTAGCTTGTCTTGCAAGATGCAACATGACCTGTTCTATTTAAAATACCGTATATGCATCTGCTATATACTTTTCCCAAAAGTATCCTACACTGCTAGCTCAAGTAAAAGCAAGTCATTTTTACGGGAACTTAATCCCCTTGCCGTTGAAGTTTTCACTGAACGCTATTTCGCAAATTGATTTTTTTTACATTATGATCACACACATACTTAGCTTGACGTTTCGAACAATTTTTTAACCTAATTCAATTACTAGTTTGGCGGTTTTTTACCCAAACCAAGAGATTTCCAATTATAGGTCTGTTAACTAGATAATTCATAATTGACGTATTTTCGTTCATAATTTACTAATCGCTGTAGATTTTCGCGTTGACTTTGACTTCTAGAGGCTTTCATGGCCGAGTGGTATTGAATCCTCTAGACGTTGAAGTTTGTGCTTTTTGAAAAACAACATCCCACCTCTGCTCCATTTTGGAAATTTTGTCCCATTTCTAACAGGTAATTATGGACATTTATCATAATTATCAACTTCAAACATTTCTTATTCCGTATCCAGAACTGTCATGTAAAATGGGGTAAATGTTGTGTTTTATGATATTTGACTACAATGTTCATGTTTTAGAACTAACGGAAATGTTATTATTTGCTTATTTTTGCATGGAATATTTTGTATGGTAAACCTTCGTGTTATTAATTTGATTTATCTTATTAAGAACGAATAACAAGTAGGCATATAATGGCAGTGATGTTATTGCTAAACGTCTTGTCCTGTTAATTTAAGAAACCCAAAATCCAAATCCTATTTGTTGTTGATGATCAAAATGGGTCCAAGTTTCAAAAAGGGAGCAGAGGAGGACCACTTTTTAAAACGCTTGATTTCTTTCCATTTGCAGCGTTTTTTGTTTTCTGTTTTGTGGCTACAGATTTACAGAAGACGCTTTATCGTTTTCTGATACTTTCTTAGTTGATTCGTAATTATTTACCAAATCGAATAATTTCGTGGCAACGAAACTAACTGGCTTTCTAGCTATTCAGCATTAACAACGTATTTTCCTGCTGGTAAAATAGATAGAATACATAGGTTTTAAAAATCTAACTTTACATTCTCATATTTCACACTCATTTTATTCTCCACCAAGATCAGAAAAAAGAGATAAAGAGAACCAAGCGGAGATGGAAAATGAGAAACAAAACCCTGAGGGCCTGAAAATTGTATCGCAATCCAACACAAAACAACGCAATAAATACTTGAACAGAGTTACAATTAAACGACAACATGTTTCCAGTAAAGAATTTAGAAATTCCCATTAATGGATGATGGTCCGATGAACAACCTTATCGCCATGTTTTCTTTATCAAAGTAGAACATTTGGTAAGCCCATATTTGTTCCCATTGCATCTGTAAAATATTAGGGCTGAAAGACATTTAGTGTCGATTTTGTAAGCCAAAATGTGGGGTAACCCACTAATTATTCACAGAATATTCTATGGAGCCTTCAAATGTACATATGAAATCGTATTGGAATACCGATATAAACTCGATAGGTGATAGTGTCAAGGTCATTCAACCACGGTGGAAATTTATTTGAAGAAATCGGCGCATCCTCCTTGAAATCAAGAAACAAATTCACAGCTCGTAAAAAACCTAAAAGGTAATGTTTTGTCTGCATTGAAAAAAATTTGTAATCGAAGTTTTCAGTGCAAACTCAATCTTTAGGGCTCTTTTTATGCAATTGTTTGCTTTCGAAAGTTAATGAATGACATTGTATGGAATATCTAATCTTCAAGTTTCTTGCTATAACAATAATTTATTGTACGTAAATATTTTTTTTTTAATTGTATATTCAAATCAGTGATTGGATTACCAAACGCTCTGTGTGGTTCTATCTAGTTGGAGTGTCATGTGATATTTCATATGACACTCCAACTAAATAGAACCACACAGAGCGTTTGGTAATCCAATTCACTGATTTGAACATACAAGTTTGTGTAATTTCACCGCTCGGAAGCTATAATCCCTAAAATAGCTTTCTGTAGATGCGACTCTGCATATATTTTATTTAAATTTATTTGATTGTTAACTGGCTTGTCACGTCACAGCTTGACCCTACCCGTGCCTTTGAATGAAGTTCCCAATCAAACAGACTTGTTCATTCTTTAGGTATCGACTTTTAATTAAGTACGTGATCTCCCCTAAGGATATCAAACTGATTAAATTCCTTCAAAATGCTTAAGAAATGGTATCCCACGAGATCTCTGTTCGACACAAGTGCCCATTAACCTTAGAGGATATCAAACTGATTAAATTCCTTAAAATGCTTAAGAAATGGTATCCCACGGCTCGTATTGCACGTACAGATAAAATACAGAGTGTCCAAAACCAGTTACGTAATTGTTTGCGTTCAAACATAATGGTTGAATCTCTGGAGTGATGGAAGTTAATTAATGATTTACAGGTCAAAACTGCCGTTAAATATGGACATCAGTAACATATAAATATTAAGTATATTCACTTAAGGGGGTACTACACCCCTCGATAAATTTGTGTCTATTTTAGCATTTTTCTCAAAAAATAATTACACACTGGTAGCAAAAGTTATGTATATTATTGGGGCAAGAAATCCAATTACTACACTGAAATTTCAGTGACTTAAGACAAGCGGTTCAGTATATATGATAGGAAACGAGGTACATCCTAGCGGTACCTTATTTCTGATCATAAATAACAAACCGCTTGTCTTGGGTCACTGAAATTCCAGTGTAGTAATTGGATTCCTTGCCCTATAATATACATAACTTTTGTTACCACTGTGTTATTAGTTTTTGAGAAAAATGCAAAAATAGACACAAATTTATCGAGGGTGTTGTAAATTTCTTAAGGGATCTGGAATGAGCGTTTTGAGCGTTTCGACAGTATTTTTGTGGGACATGAGGGCACATCAGACATATCGAATTGCATTCTGAATACGAAGAATGTCTTTCTGTATATCAAATAATTTTCATTTTTTTAAATTCATGATATAATACAAAATTTATGACAAATTATTAAAATTTGATATTTTTCACATTTTTGATATATAACAGTCCTCGAAGTAAATTTTATAAATCTAATGATATATTCTTAAAGTGTATGTAGCTGGGAGGAAAAGCCGATGATCAATTGAAAATTTTGACCCCAAAAGACCTAATTTTTTGTGTGTTTTGGGAAAAAAATCCATATCTTCAATACGAAAGGTCAAAACTTTCCATTGATCGTCGGCATCCCACCTACATACACTTTAAGTATAAATCATCAGATTTTTAATCATTTGCCATAAAATGTGTATTACATTGCGAATTTCAAAAAATCAAAATTATTTGATACCAGAAGGACATTCTTCGTATTCAGAATGCAATTCGATATGTCTGATGTGCTCTAATGTCCCACAATAAATACTGTCCAAACGTTCATACCCCACCCCTTAACCCTAACACCAGTAAAAACCACAAAATACCACGATGAAAAATTCATAACATGCATGCATCCCAGGGTCTGCGATGACGCAATCACCCGAAGTGTGATATGCTCACGGAATTGCTGGCCGGGCAGCAATAACCCGTGCAGCTACCGGTCCGCGATCGTGCGCTTGGCATGCGGGGGGTCAAAGGTTCGAATCCCGGGGGTGCCAAGTCAAAAATTCTTCTTCTCCTTGAAAAATTCGGATCTTCTTTGACTTCCGATACCAAAAAGCATGGGTCAGTATTAGGGTTAATATAATAATTATAATATTATTAGAAAATTGAAAGGTCTTTAAAGCAGGTTGAACATGCACACTCAAACCACGCACATATGCCGTCATAAATACTTTGACGGAAATATGAAAAGGCACATATTATAATACATACATTATGTCACGATTTAAAAATGAAAAAATGCTAACGATATGAAATTAACAATTTCAATGAAAAATAATTATGTGTTAGGTATAAATCCCACCCAGTAACATGCAACACCCACACACTTGTACACTTATAAACACGTCGAGGCAACCATACACTTTAATGCACACATTTACACTTTGTCACATGCTATGCAATAGCAATGCTAACGTTGACTTTCCATGCAAAAAAATAATGTTTCGACAATGATCAGCACATCAACTCATTAACTGTGTTACCTACGAATCCTACTCAATAACAGCCAAACAATTGTACATTTATGCACACATTAAACATTTTGTCACATGCAATGCAAAATCAATGCTAACGTTGACTTTCCATGCTTCGGACGTCCTTGCAAAAATAATGTTTCGACAATGATCATTAATTGTGTTACCTACGAATCCTACTCAATAACACCCACACATTCGCACACTCATAATCTCCTCGAGGCAACCATCCACTTCAATGCACACATTAAACACTTTGTCACATGCTATGCAATATAAATGGTAACGTTGACTGTCCTTGTATCGGACATCGTTGCAAAAAAAATCTGCACACTGCTCATTAATTATGGTTTGGCTTCAAAACACACTCACTCACTCTGTGCACAATAATAAAAATGCAGAACCTTATTCTGTTCTTTTGGGACAGTGTTCTATATAGGCCTATATGACCGCCTATTTTTTGTTTTAATAGGTTTATTGGTTTAACTTATTTGTACGCATACTTAACTGTAACTTTCCAGAATAAGGCAAACTCTTATGGAAAATCTAATGGAACTAATCGGGAATCAGCATACAATGACTGTCCCTTAAAGCCTATTTTAATCAAATCCATGCAATATAGAGTTGGAGATGTGTCATTAGGAACCAATTATATATACTCGAGAGCATTGATTAAAAAGAAGAAACATCTGAGTATGCGACAACGAAGAAGGCCAAGCTGCCAATATTAGCATGCATTGGTAACACACCATCGACGCTTATGTTGACATCAAGACAGCTTTATCAAGACATTTCATTAATGAAATGTGTTTACATATCTTACTTTCACGGGTCACTTTCTTATATAGTTGTTCAATTGCGTACTATCCATTTTATTTTCGAGTAAGGTTATGTTTTAAAATTACGAAACCTGCTGTTTGCATCAATTATGTTATACCTGGTCCGGTCGGCCCGGGTATACACTTTAGTACTGGAAATGATATCATGTGCTCATTTGTATTCATTATATTGTATACATACACACCCATTAGTTTTCTTGCACCCAATAAGATAGTTGACGTCTTGAAACAGGTGTCAAAATGAACTATATATATATAATTATATATAGATGAACACCGTAGGTTATGAAGTGGGTTGGGCCTTTTAAATATCAATATATTTGCCCATCTAATTAAAAACATTAACGGGACATTCAAAGATCTACGATCACATTTTCTCATGAGTTCCCACTAAATACTATAAAAGCTCAACAAAATTCTCTGACTAGTCCCGTAAACATGGTAACGGTCTGATCGGATCATGAAGTTAGTCGAATGAGGAATCAATGCCTAATGAATATGAACCATGCATATGAGGCATGTACAGGAGGATATGGAATATATTTCACTTTCAAGTTTCCAAAATGAGGCTATAAACTGTTATAGACAATATAATCATACTAATTGGTCAAACCGGGAACAACAAATTCAGCCGTTTTAATCAAATCTATACTATATATAAGCTGGAGACGTGTCATTAAGAATTAATTTTATACCCGAGAGAATTAATTAAAAAGAAGAAGAAACGTTAGAGTGCGATAACGAACGAGGCCAGCCTGTCAATATTAACATGCATTGCTAACACGCCATCAACGTTTAATTTCGATATCAAACTGCTTATCGACTGCTTAAGGTGCGCGCAAACGAAATGCGCTAATATCGGTCAAATTTAACCGGTTGCTTTCTAAAGTTATATAATGTTGAATGAAAAAACAAAGGAAATGCAATTTCATACAGATACTATTATTATTACTTATCACAAACATACGTCATATTTACGAAAATATGTTAGAAACCATGGTGACGGCGGATTCCATTTCAGCTTCTTTTTCACTGGCGAACATAATTTGTGTTCAACTTATCAATAATATGGGCTTATACCAGGGACATAATATAGACATGTTCATACTTAAGAGACTTATTGCTTATTTAGTCTTTACATGATGTAGTGCATCGAACATTCTTAGACCCCAGCATCTCAAAATTCATTTTTGGAACGAAAATATCTGGTTATTTTCTCCACTCATCGCATTCTGCATCCGGATTCCTTGTTTACTTGAAAATGAAGCAAACACTCAACTGCGAATTTGTTTACTAAGGCAGGTAGTATAATTTATGGGCTTCAGTTACACACGTCTTATGGTTCTTCATGCACAAAACAGCTCATTTCTGTTTTCATTTACCAAATAACATTTAGGTGCCGAAATTGATAGCTGGCGAACACTCCTTTTTCAATTTTGAATTTGCATAGACATATTTGGATAAGATTTTAATATATGGATTTAGATTACAATTATGCTCTGATGTATTATTATTGAGTAGTAATCGCTGCTTCCTCTGGATTTTGTACTTGGGGTCAATGGAGTACTTTCAAGAGTATTAATTTTGGACTAGAGACCCAAACATTCTTATGTTATTATTTTCTGTTTTTTCCAGCAAATTCTTCTGGGCTACGTCCTTACCTTGCTTCTCACAATGGTCTTCGAGGGATCGCTGGTGGTAGTAATTTTGAAGATCTGTTGTAACTCTAATAAATTGTTCAGACTGCGCTTATTTAGTTTAGAATGTATTTACGAAAAGGCGAAGGTTCTATCACAAACATTAGCGAGAGAAAGGAAGGGAAAGAGAGAGAAAGAGGGATGGAAAGGGAAGGGGGAGAAAAGAAAGAAAGAAAGAAAAAAAAAGAAAGAAAGAAAGAAAGAAAGAAAGAAAGAAAGAAAGAAAGAAAGAAAGAAAGAAAGAAAGAAAGAAAGAAAGAAAGAAAGAAAGAAAGAAAGAAAGAAAGAAAGAAAGAAAGAAAGAAAGAAAGAAAGAAAGAAAGAAAGAAAGAAAGAAAGAGTTGGAGGGAGGAAGGGAGGGAGGGAGGGTGGATGAGAAGGGGAGGGGAGGAGATAAAGGGAAGAGAATTAGAGAGTTTTTAAGAAGAACAACTTGATGATAAATATACTTAACCCGTAATGTTTTGGGTTGTTTTGAGCGTATTTGTCACCATAGTAAAAATGCTGAGAGTCCCATTCTTTTGAGAGCAGCGATATCTAGGAAAATGTTAAATGAAATCCCATACTCTACTTAACCTATATACACCTTCACCTGTAGTGCGTAAACCTAATTTGCACATGGAATGGGAACGTTGCTAATGACTATTCAACAACTCTTCCTATACCTTTGTACAGGAGCCAACGGCCGTGATGAATCAACACTTTTACTCTAGCGTATACGCGAACGCGAGCGAGACTACGCGTTACGCGAGAGCGCGTAAAATTCGTCATGCCTGGAACCTTTGTGCGTATGCAAGCTTAGAAGTTGAATTCGGTATTTTTCAGGTAGCGGCTATTGCCGTTTTATTCTGTAGTTTTAAAGCTAATATCAACAGAGAAATCATCGAAGTTTTTGTAAGGCTGAGTGGCAATGATTAACTGACATTCCTTGTAAAATAATCGTGAATTATACGATCTTTAGCTTCTTTTCGTTGTTGAAAAGATGCCCTCGCGAAGTAAACCACACAGACGACGCGGACGCATCGTTGAACGGTGAAACATGATTTGAATCCCTAAATGAATAATGCTGTGGTCTTCATTGGATTCCCATGACTCGACTAACGTGGCAACATCTTAAACGGAATTTGATATTATGCATCAGGTCCTAGTATGCATGCAGTAGATCAGGGTAGATAGAGAGCACTTCGTTCAACGAGGCATTTGGGCAGAAGGTTTAATAACACAAGTACCTCATGCAAACATTAAGGTGTTGTTTATTTGTTTATTTATGCTGTTAAAATACTATTTAAATCAATTAAAACACTGGATTAACAATATTCTGAGAGAAAATGTTCCCTTCGGGAGCAGTCATTTTGAGAAACATGGGAAATGGTAATTGGTGATCGAATGTACTTTCCCAAATAAACTGTGAGCCCAATGTTGTTTCGTCTCCGCAATACCCGTCTCATGCCGCCCTCCACGACAGACTAAATTTTCCTTCTCACGTCCGCATTAATACGATAAGGCCTACGGTAAGTAGCGAATAGCCCTCAGTTGTCTGATGATCGCATTAGCGTGGAACTCAGAGTTATAACTTTCGTTCCACAAGTTCTACTCGTATTGTTAGCTCTGCTTTAATGCATCGAGCACTCTGCACGAAGATTGTCATCTTCCTCCAAGTAAAAAAATGGGGTTTCAAACTGAACTTTGGAATTTGAAAAGTATAAATTACGTTGGATCTTTATTTGATGACTTTGACCACATTTTTGTATTTTTTCAAATATCTTAAAAAACAATAATCTGAGCTAATTGAACAGGCAGTAGAATCACAAAATTCCCTTTTGTCCTGCTGAATATAGTGAGCGTTTCAATATTAACAGTGACGATAGCTGTTACAATTGAAAAAAATCAACTTCCATCAAGATATATTTAGAGTGCAGTAAATGCCGTACGTTTACAGTGAAGTTAAAGACCATTCGGCGATTTTAAAATCAATCAAAATTCTGTTTATTTGTTGTTGTAGTTGTTTGCACCTTTGTTACAGGTATGCTACATACTGCAGTTGGTTATGCCTAATAATTAAAAGTAATATCTCTACTTAAGAATAGATATTAGGACTTCGACATCAAAAGAAACTTCTTTAAATTTATTTCCTATATTTTGAGGAGCACCATTTTGTATACATATCCTGTATGTTTTACCTGAAACATAATTATCGACCCCTAGTCACCTCTTTTCCTTGTCGATTGTCATGGTTGCGTACTCTAAAAAAATATCTAAACTAGAATTATTTTATTGATTTATTATGCGAGAAAGTACTCTAATGTAGTTTGTAGATTTATTTTTATTTATAAGCTAATCTAACCATTTTCCCAATGTTTTCATGTTCTCGCGGAATCACTGCAAATCTCGTTTAATCCTGAAAAAGATTACCTCCAGTTCAATGTTGTCTTGTTACACGCTTTATTAAAGAAGTTACATCCCCCATATTTCTATATAAGTCACGTGCTACTTTATTTGGAACAGTGATGCCAAATAAGTTCTACTATTTTCACATAATGTCGGTATGACGTCATAATGTAAGTGCACCATCTTAAAAGTAGGTAATCCGGGCTGCGTTGGCTTAAAAAATCAGCAACAGTGGATATAGCTGAGTCTGAGCATCACCTGACAAATCTGATCTAAATATTTAGTTTGACAAGAGCAACAGTGCATATAGCTGAGTCTGAACATCACCCCCCATACTCAGCCGACACCCCCCCCACCCCGCAACCGTGGACAAAGTTTAGTGGGGATGTCTGAATCCGCATTCAATCGACATACAGAGGACGTTTTCCACCATTTTTGTGTGTATGTGTATTTATAGATGACATTTTACCTAGCAACTGCGGACGGTTATACTCGTACGATAGAGGACGTATTTCGCAAATGCATTATACATGTAATTATGGTCGTCCCCTTTGCAAAGAGGGTTGAAATGTCATGTGCTCCCTCGTTTGTCGGTCGGCAAACACACACCCCACACATACAAAGTTGATCGACTACCCTACCAAGGTAGCAGGTCAAAAGGAATCACTAAATTGAGTGTAAGGAATAAACTCGATTAGCCCAAGTCATTTGCCCGCTTATTTCACCCTTTTAGTGCACTCGGAAAAAATCGATATTAATTTGTGATAACAGTTTTTACAAAATTTTCATTTAACGTGACAAGTGACATATAATAATAGTACTTGGACACCGCTGGTTGAAATTAATTTGACAACTTTCATCATGATACAACACAGTCAATGTCCGTACGTTTACAGTGAAGTTAAAACCTGAGCGGCGTGTCGGACTAGCGGCGTGTCGGACTAACGCCCTGTACCCCTATTTTAGACCCAAAATGCAGCCAATTTTGGAACATTTGGTATTAAAGTGCCAAATTGCCACGCGCTTCGTGCACATTTATCTCGGCAAACCCATTCTGTGAGTATCTGCGAGACATTCCTTCTTTTTTTCATCTCAAACTTGAACACGATCACGAATTTGAAAAATGAGAGTTATAATTCCATCCTTTCTATTATCTAAATCATAATATTATGCCTGGAATAAGTATAAAACTCGTGAGCTGGATCAAAATACCGGGACTAAATTAACCAAAGGTAGTTGTAAAAGGCCTATGCATTTTCATCTGGCACGATTTTAGGACACAATTGTCCTCAATTGTGTTCATTTAGGACACTTGTGTTCATTTTAGCATCGAAATTAAATTGCGCATTTGTCGGCCCAGTAATGTTCTTTTAGTAGCAGATGAGTGGGATGATTAGGGAACTTTGCCCACTGGCTCGGTGACTCCGGTACACCCCCCTTTGATTTTAGCACTGAAATAGCAAATTTTCGCACATTTGTATCAAAATTTTGTGCGTTTTTCTGGTGAAGGAGTTCTGAGGACAGCTTGGATTACAGTGTGGGTGAGGGAACTCTTCTATCCGAAGATGCATGCGCGTATTTTTTTTGAGGGGCGCTAGCCCCCCGGGTTCAAAGTAGGGGGCGGCCAAAACGAAGGGGCGGCGGAAGAAGAAGGAGCAAAAAAAAGAGGGGCGATGGAAGAAGAAGGGGCGGCAAAAAGAATTAGTAAAGAAAAAAGGGCGGACAAAATTTGAAAAGTTTTTAGGACGCTAGCGCTTATAATCCTTTTTTTTTTTTTTGCTCTTCACTTTTTCAAACCACCGAAAAAAAATTAGGTCAACCTTTTCGGGCTGTTGAGGAAGGGGCGGCTAAATTGAATTTCCTTCAGCCCCCCGGGGTAGGAGCGGCCACGGTACGCCACTGAAGATGGGTGGCAATCATGTTGCGCAGGGGCCAGCAAAGGGTAAATCCGGCCATGATATACCAGCAAAATGTATTTATTAAACTGAAGCTTAGATACAGTTAATCATATTATGCTTAAGTCAAAATAGCACGGCGCTAGTCTGAAATTGAAAACCACTGCGCTAGTCGAATTGAAAACCACTGCGCTGGTCGAATCAGAAACACTGCGCCAGTCCGAATATTCGGACAGCGCAGTGTTTCTCTGATTCGGATTAGCGCAGTGGTTTTCAATTTCGGACTAGCGCATTGCTTTTCAGTTTCGGACTAGCGGTATGGTTTTCAGTTTCGGACTAGAGCCGTGTTTTTCAGATTCGAACTAGCGCAGTGTCGGACTGAAGGAGTATTTTCCAGATTCGGACTAGCGCAGTGTATTTCAGATTCGGACTAGCGGCGTGTCGGACTGAAAAAGTGCTTTTCAGATTCGAACTAGCGGCGTGCTTTTTAAAAATTATGTAAACCACGCCGCTAGTCCGAATTTTTGTCGGACTAGCGGCGTGGTTTTCATAATTAAATTTCGGACTAGCGGCGTGTCGGACTGTTGCAGTGGTTTTCATTTTCGGACTAGCGCATGCTTTTTTCGGACTAGCGCCGTGCTTTTCATTTTCGGACTGACGCACCTCTAAGTATAGGGAATTTGTGTTGTCGGACTAGCGGCGTGTCGGACTAGCGGCGTGTCGGACTAACGCCCTGTACCCTAAAATAGACCAAAAGGAAGATGCAAATCGTAAATTTTGTCACAACATTTCTGTCGATTGGATTGAGCAGGATAGGGGACTGACTTGCCACCCTGCCCTATGGTCAGTGGCGTAGATTTCTTTTTAACTTTGGAGGACTGGGGTTGGAAAGTATAGTAAAGCACCTAATGATGACAAAATCAATTTATGGTACAAATGCGCGCAAACTAAACTAAATTGGTGACGTATGGTACAAAAGTGGAATACATTTTTTATGCTTATTATTGCTTTAAATCTGGTTTGAAACATATACCATGTGTTTGTTGATTTTTCTCCAAGTAAAATGTACTGTAGGCCAGTGATTTGTATATGTTTTGAGACTAGTAAAAAAAAATTCGGACTAGCGCAGTGTTTTTCATATTCGGACTAGCGCAGTGCTTTTCAGATTCGGATTAGCGCAGTGCTTTTCAGATTCGGACTAGCGCAATGGTTTTCAGTTTCGGACTAGCGGTATGCTTTTTAAATTCGGACTAGCGCAGTGTCGGACTGAAGGAGTGTTTTCCCGATTCGGACTAGCGCCGTGTTTGTCAGTTTCGGACTAGTGCAGTGTTTTTCATATTCGGACTAGCGGAGTGTCGGACTGAAAAAGTGTTTTTCAGATTCGGACTAGCGGTGTGTCGGACTAGCGCATTGCATTTCACATTCGGACTAGCGGCGTGTCGGACTGGCAGAGTGTATTTTAAATTCGGACTAGCGGAGTGTCGGACTAAAAAGATTCGGACTAGCGGCGTGTCGGACTAGCAGCGTGTCGGACTAGCGGCGTGTCGGACTGAGCGGTGCACCCCAGAGAGATTACCGCCAAATCAATGTTACGCCTTCACCCATTATTGAGTCAGATGGTATCTCAATGCTAACGGCTACACTTAAGCCTATTGCAATCACACACAACAATCCTCTCTTGAATTAATAAACGTTTTTCTTGATATGGTACGGCACTGATTGCGACTTTTAGAAAAACAGCTTAAATATGTATGCCATAATGAGTTCTTGTTCTGTCTGGGTGAATTTAAAGGTGTACACCGCTTTTCAATTCTGAACATCCCAACCGTTAAACATGCGGGTATGCATATATTTTATTTAAACTTAAAATTTGATTGTTAACTGGCTTGTCGCGTCACAGCTTGACCCTACCCGTGCCTTTGAATCAACTGTCCGATCAAACAGACTTGTTCATTCTTTAGGTATCGACTTTTAATTAAGTACGTGATCTCTGTCCGTCGAAATGCTTAAGAAAACGTATCCCACGAGATCTCTGTACGACACAAGTTCACATTAACCTTAGAGGATATCAAAATGATTAAATTCCTTTAAAATGCTTAAGAAATGGTATCCCACGACTCGTATTTCACGTACAGATAAAGTACAGCAGATTGTCCCAATTCAGTTACGTAATTAATGATTTGCGTTCACACATAATGGTTGAATCTAATGAAGTTAATTTAATGATTTACAGGTCAAAAACTGCCGTTAAATACTTATATGGACATCAGTAATATTATTTCACGATTTTAAAATGCAAAAATGCTAACGATATGACAATGATCATTTCAATGATAAAAAAATTGTGTTACGTATAAATCCCACTCAGTAACATGCAACACCCACACACTTGTAAACTCCTCGAGGCAACCATACACTTTAATGCACACACAATACAATACACTTTGTTACATGCTATGCAGTATTAATGTTAACGCTGCCTTTCCTTTTATCGGACATCCTTGCAAAAAAATAATTGTTCGACAATGATGACCAAACTGCTCGTTAACTGTGTTACCTACGGATCCATCTCAATAACACCCACACACTTGCACACTCACCCCTCCTCGAGGCAACCATATAGTTAAATGCACACTGTTGTTGTTCCTAAGCTGCTGTGAACCACTGATGGGCCCATGTGGTTATCTTTTAAAGTGCCTAGGGCCTATATAAGTTCTTGACTTGTGTAAATCCCAATAGGCTATTGTTCACTCTAAAAAAAACCACATTATACACTTTAAGACATGCTATGCAATATCAATGCTAACGTTGACGTTTCATGCATCGGACGTCCTTACAAAAATAATGTTTCGACAATGATCAGCACACTGCTCAATAATTGTGTTACCTACGAATCTTACTCAATAATACCAATACGTTTGCACATCCATAATCTCCTCGAGGCAACCATACACTTTAATTCAAATATTATAAAGTTTATCACATGCAATACAGTATTAATGCTAAGGTTGACTTTCCTTGTATCGGACATCCTTGCGAAAATGTTTCGACTATAATCAGCACACTGCTCATTAATTGTGTTACCTACGGATACATCTCAATAGCACAAACACGTTTGCACATTCATAACCTCCTCGAGGCAACCATACACTTTAATGCATACATTTAACAATTTGTCACATGCTATGCTATGGTAACGTTGACTTCCCTTGTATCGGACATCCTTGCAAAAATAATGTTCCGACAATGATCGGCACACTGCTCATTAATTATGGTTTGGCTTCAAAACTCACTCACTCTGTACACAATAATAAAAATGCAATATCTTATTCTGTACATTTGGGACCGTGACGGCCTATTTCTTGTTTTAATAGGTTTATTGGTTTAGTTTATTTGTATTTTTACACCTATCCCAGCTTACGTAAACATTAAGGGATGAAGTCAGTTCAAAGGTTTGATCGGATCATGAAGTTAGTCGAATTCGGGATCAATGCCTAACGAATGTTCCTGAACCAGTGGCATGTACAGGAGGATATCGAACGCATACTTAAATGTAACTTTCCAGAATGAGGCAAACTCTTACAGACAATCTAATGATACTAATCTGGAATCAGCATACAATGACTATCCCTTTAAGCCGATTTTAATCAAATCCATGCAATATAGAGTTGGAGATGTGTCAATACACCTATCCGACTTCGCCATTACTGCGGTGTCCCCGATGTAAAACTGCGGTGTCCCGAGGTCGGGGGTTCCATCCATTATTTATTGTGTGCTATACAGAATTGTACCCGGAATTGTACACAACAGTGATATTCAATACACAATCATGAGTATTGAATTACGAATTAAATCTCCCGCTCTGGTACATCTGTGTTGCCGTCAATAGAGGGCCAAATACAGTAAACGCTTCTCGGATTGGTGTATAGGAACCAATTATAAATTTTTATATACTCGACAGCATTGATTAAAAAGTTGAAACACCTGAATATGCAACAACGAAGAAGGCCAAGCTGCCAATATTAGCATGCATTGGTAAAACACCATCGACGCTTATGTTGACATCAAGACAACTTACTGTGTGCACAAATGAAATGTGCTTATATAGGTTACTTTCACAGATCACTCTCTGATAGATTTAAGTTTCATTGAAATAACAAACAAATCCCTATTTGAATACTATTAAATTGCGAACTATCCGTTTTAAAGTATTTTCGAGTAAGGTTATGTTTTAAAATTACGAAACCTGCTGTTTGCATCGACTATGCTATACCTGGTCCGGTCGGTTTGGACACTTTACACTTTAGTATTGGAAATGATATCCCGGGAGTGATATGTACTCATTTGTATTCATTATATTGTATACATACACACCCATTAGTTTTCTTGCACCCGATAAGATAGTTGACGTCTTCAAACAGGTGTCAAAATGAACTATATATATAGATGAACACCGTAGGTTATGAAGTGGTTTGAGCCTTTTAAATATCAATGTAGAGGGTGGTCCAAAATGAACATTGCTCAATTTGAAAGGTTAATTTTTAGGAGTTCAAAGCAGCAATTCGTTTCCGGAATGTGCGAATCCCACCCAAATGTACCATAAGTCTACAGAAGAATTAACTATAGGACAATTATGTGTTGAATATATGTTAAGGACAGAATGGACGTCATATATAGAACTGGCCATATACCTGCATGCCTAATACTCCGGAGTCAGTTATAGACGCAACAGTATGTCTCACCAAGAATGACGTTTCAAATTGTTGTTGCTTATTTTTAAAGAACATCATTTTAAGAGTATTCGATGAAAAAGTTATTCAAAAATATATTGTGATGTTTTGTTAATTTCATAATTCTTTGTCAATGACGGGTGTAAAGTTTGGGTACATTATTGTATCTAGCATGAATAGTGAGGCTTAACATCTTTGATTGTAATTCATTTATTTAAACATTTTCCATTTTGTTAATTTAGCTTATTTTTCACCACAAACAAAATATATTTAAAATATGTAACAATATTGGAAATAGCTGCTCTAAACACCGAGAAATTAAGATTTCAAATTGGATACAGTTGTTTCTGGACCACACTGTGTTTAATCTAATTAAAAACATTAACGGGCCATTCGAAGATCACTGCGATCACATTTTCTCATGCGTTCCCACTTTGAAAGCTTTACATGACTAATGAACAACTGCAATCATAAGTTGAGAATGGTGATTCTCTTCCCGTAAGCATGGTAACGGTCGTTCAAAGGTCTGATCGGATCCTGAAGTTGGTCGAATGAGGAATCAATGCCTAATGAATATGAACCATGAATATCTGGCATGTACAGGAGGATATGGAATATATTTCACTTTCAAGTTTCCAAAATGAGGCTATAAACAGTTAAAGACAATCTAATCATACTAATTGGTAAAACCGGGAACAACAAATTCAGCCGTTTTAATCAAATCCATGCTATATATATAAGCTGGAGACGTGTCATTAAGAATTAATTTTATACCCGAGAGAATTAATTAAAAAGAAGAAGAAATGTTAGAGTACGATAACGAAGGAGGCCAAGCTGTCAATATTAACATACATTGCTAACACGCCATCAACGCTTATTTCAATATCAAGACTGCTTAAGGTGCTCGCAAACGAAATGCGGATATATCGGTTAATTTAACGGATTGCTTTCTTAATCTGTCAAGTTATATAATGTTGAATGAAATAACGAACAAAAAGACAAAAGGGAAGGCGATTTCATAAAGATATTATCATTATTATTAATCACAAACATACGTCATATTTACGAAAATATGCTAATGACCATGATGACGGCGGATTCCATTACAGTTTCCTTTTCACTGGCTAACTTAATTTGTGTTCAACCTATGGGTTTATACCAGTGACATAATATAGACATGTTCATATTTAAGAGACTTATTGCTTATTTAGTCTAAGTTACATGATGCAGTGCATTGAGCATTCTTAGACACCAGCGCCTCAAAATTCGTGATTGGAACAAAAATATTGGGTTATTTGCTCCACTCATCGCATTCTGCATCCGGATTCCTTGTTTACTTGAAGAAGCAAACACTCTACTGCGAATTTGTTTACTAAGGCAGGTAGTATAATTATAGGCGTTACACGTCTAAGGCTTTTTCATGCACAATACAGCTCCTTTCTGTTTTCATTTACCAAATAACATTTAGGTGCTGAAATTAATTGCTGGCGATAAAATACAAACATTTCTTTTTCAATTTTTAATTTGCATAGACATATTTGGATAAGATTTTAATATAAGGATCTAAGTATTTAGATTAAAATTATGCTCTCATGTATTATTATCTCTCTCTCTGGAATTTGTACGTGGGGTCAATGGAGTACGCCCAAGAGTATTAATTTTGGCCTAGTGACAAAAACATTTTTATGTTATTATTTTCTTTTTTTCCAGCAAATTATTCTGGGCTAAGTTCTTACCTTGCTTCTCACAATGGTCTTCGAGGGATCGCTGGTGGTAGTAAGTTTGAAGATTTGATGTAAATCTAATCAATTTTTCAGACTGCTCTTATTTAATTTAGAATGTATTTACGAAAAGGCAAAAGTTATATCACAAAACATCAGGGAGAGAAAGGAAGGGAAAGAGAGAGAAGGATGGAAAGGGAAGGGGAGTGAAACGAAAGAAAGAAGAGAGGGAGGTAGGAAGGGAGGGGGAGGGAGGGGAGGGAGATAAAGGGAAGAGAATTAGAAAGAGAGTTTTTAAGAAGAAGAACTTGATGATAAATATACTTAACCATTAATGATGTTTTGAGTGTGTTTTGAGGGTGTTTGTCACCATGGTACAAATGTTGAGAGTCCCATTGTTTTGAGAGCAGATCTAGGAAAATGTTAAATGTAATCCTATACTCTACTTAACCTTTATACACCTGCACCTGTAGCGCATAAACCTAATTTGCACATGGAATGGGAACGTTACTAATGACTAATGAATAATGCTGTCGTCTTCATTGGATTCCCATGACTCGACTAACGTGGCAACATCTTAAACGGAATTTGATATTATGCATCAGGTCCTATTAGTATTATGCATGTAGTAGATAGAGAGCACTTCGTTCAACGATGCATTTGGGCAGAAGGTTTAATGATACAAGTACCTCATGCAAACATTAAGGTTTAGTTCTGCTGTAAAAGTACGATTTAAATCACTTAAAACACTGGATTAACAATTCCAAGAGAAAACGTTCCCTTCGGGAGCAGTCATTTTGAGAAACGTGGGAAATGGTAATTGGTGATCGAATGTACTTTCCCAAATACACTATGCGCCCAATATTGTTTCGTCTCTAACGGCACATGTTGCATACGATTTTAAAGAGTTGTGTACGATTTCGCAAATTTAAATACGATTTCAAAAAGTTATCTAAAACATTAATTAATAGGGTTCCATGGTTGGCATAGGCTACGGCAATACAAATAGTACAATAAAGAGAGTGGAAGCTCTGGAATGACATTTTTAAGTTATTCTTAATACCAATTTGTCTAGAGACAGTTTTCAAGAGATAATAAATATGCATTTTCCAAGTGAGACATTAATCACTTAAACCCAAGATAAATAGAGTGCTTTTTACACGTTCTATTTCAGTATTAGAGAGTTTGAGACGTCTGGAGATTTATCTGTTCATATACGTCTAGCCATCCTCTTATGTACCATTATCCATTGTAAATTTATTTCAGTGCACCTATGACTGCACGGTGGCTCAGTGGTTACGGCCTTGGACTCATAATCCGAGATCTTGCTCGACGTGTGTGGGTTCGATTCCCCGTCCCACCACCGTGTTGCGCCCTTGGGCAAGGCGCTTTGCCTCGCTTGCTTCACCCCACCCAGGTGCAATGGGAAGCTGTTAGGGGTAGTCACAGTCGTTGTACTGATGAACCCTGCGCCACTTGTAGGCTGCAAACGTGGTTCCGACATATTCTAATGACGGCGGAATAAATGTAAAGCGCTTTGAGGCTGTTTACGTCATAAAGCGCTATATAAATATTTACATTTATTTATTTATTTATTTATTTATTTATTTATTTATTTATTTATTTATTTATTTATTTATTTATTTATTTATTTATTTATTTATTTATTTATTTACTGCAAACTCAATGCTCAACAAGCACTTGACACCAAACGCTGCCACTTATGACTAATAGAGAAGCTATTCATCATCAACGGGGACAAAGGAACACTACTCAACAGGAGATCGGAATTATTATCCAAATGCCGTCATCAGAACAAGTTCAACCTCGCATACGTGACGATAGCTGTTACAACTGAAACATGTCAACTACAATTGTATTTGGACACGTACCGCTGGTTGAAAAAAATTCAACTTCCATCAAGATATATTTAGAGTGCAGTAAATGCCGTACGTTTACAGTGAAGTTAAAGCCAATCAAAATTCTGTTTATTTGTTGTTGTAGTTGTTTTCACCTTTGTTACAGGTATACAACAGACTGCAGTTGGTTATGCCAAAAACCGTGCATTACAGACGAGACAAAAATAAGACATTTTACATGAAGCTGTAATATCTCTACTTAAGAATAGATATTAGGACTTAGAGATCAAAAGAAACTTCTTTAAATTTTATTTCCTATATTTTGAGGAGGACCATCGTGTATATACATAGCCTGTATGTTTTTACCTGAAACATTTACATCGATCCCTAGTCACCCCTTTTCCTTGTCGATTGTCATGGTAGGGTACTCTAATAAAAAATAAATTAGTTAGAGAGTCATGATTTATCATGCGAAAAAGTACTCTAATGTAGTTTGTAGATTTATTTTTATTTATAAGCTACTCTTTGAACAGTGATACCAAATAAGTGCTACCATTTTCACATAATGTCGGTATGACGTCATAATGTAAGTGCACTATCTTAAAAGTAGGGAATTCGGGCTGCGTTGGCTAAAAAATCATGAAAACATTTGACAAATCTGATGAGCAACAGTGCATGTAGCTGAGTCTGAACATCTCCCCCACATACTCACCCCGCATTTGTTCAGTGGGGACGCATTCAATCGACATACAGAGGACGTTTTTTGCCATATTTGTGTGTATGTGTATAAGATGAAATTTTACCTAGCAACTGCGGACGGTATACTCGTACGATAGAAGATCGCAAATGCATTATACAAGTAATTGTGGTCGTCCCCGTTGCAAAGAGGTCGATGGTTTAAATGTGAAATGTCATGTGCTTCCTCGTTTGTCGGTCGGCAAGCACACACCCCACACATACAAAGTTTGATCGACCACCCTACCAAGGTAGCAAGTCAAAAGGAATCACTAAATTGAGCGTAAGGAATGAACTCAAGATTAGCCTAAGTCATTTGAGCGCTTATTTCACCCTTTTAGTGCACCCGGGAAAATCGATATTAATTTGTGACTACAGTTTTTACAAAATTCCACTTTAATGTGACATAATAATAATAATACTTGGACACCGCTGGTTGAAATTAACTTGACAACTTTCATCATGATACAATACAGTCAATGTCCGTACGTTTACAGTGAGGTTACAACCTGAAAGAGATTACCGCCAAATCAATGTTACGCCTTCACCCATTATTGAGTCAGATGGTATCTCAATGCTAAAGGCTACACTTAAGCCCATTGCAATCACACACAAAAATCCTCTCTTGAATTAATAAACGGTTTTCCTGATATGGTACAGCACTGATTGCGACAGCTTAAATATGTATGCCATAATGAGTTCTTGTTCTGTCTTTGTGAATTTAAAGGTGTACACCGCTTTTCAATTCTGAACATCCCAACCGTTAAACATGAATCAATGTCAATATGTAACATAAGATGGTGTATAGATTAAAGTGGGAAAAAAGCTGTCAAGGTCGTGAATTATCATGTAGCTTGTCTTACACGATGCAACATGACCCGTTCTATTTAAAATATATGCATCTGCTATATACTCTTCCCAGAAGTATCCTACAATGCTAGCTCAAGTAAAAGTATTCATTGAATGCGATTTCGCAAATTGATTTTTTTTTGTACATTTTGATCACACACCTACCAAGCTTGACGTTTGGAACAATTTTTTAACCTAATTCAATTACTAGTTTGGCGGGTTTTTTTTACCCAAACCAAAAGAGATTTCCAATAACAGGTCTTTTCATAATTGACGTATTTTTGTACATAATTTACTACTCACTGTAGATTTTCGAGTTCACTTCGACTTCTACAGGCTTTCATGGCAGAGTGGTATTGAATCCTCTAGACGTTGAAGTTTGTGCTTTTTGAAAAACAACATCCCACCTCTGCTCCATTTTGGAAATTTTGTCCCATTTCTAACAGGTAATAATGGACATTTATCATAATTATCAACTTCAAACGTTTCTTATTCCGTATCCATAACTGTCATATCCAGAACTGGGGTAAATGTTGTGTTTTATGATATTTGACTACAATGTTCATGTCAACTAACAGAAAGGGTATTCTTGCATGTAATATTTTGTATGGTAAACCTTCGTGTTATTAATTTGATTTATCTTATTGAGAACGAATAACAAGTAGGCTTATAATGGCAGTGATGTTATTGCTAAACGTCTTGTCCTGTTAATTTAAGAAATCCAAAATCCAAAATTTTAAAAATAAATAAAAACACCTATTTGTTGTTGATGATCAAAATGGGTCCAAGTTTCAATAAGCGAGCACAGGTTGACCACTTTTTAAAACGCTTGATTTCTTTCCGTTTACAGCGGTGTTTTTTTTCTCTCTCTCTCTTTTGTGGCTTCAGATTTACAGATGACGCTTTATCATTTTCTGATACTTTCTTAGTTGATTCGTAATTATTTACCAAATCAAATGATTTCGTGGCAACTAAACTAACAGGCTTTCTAGCTATTCAGCATTAACAACGTATTTTCCTGCGGGTAAAATAGATAGAATACATAGGTTTTGGAAATCTAATTTCTTTCTTGCAGACTTCACACTCTCATATTTCACACTCATTTTATTCTCCACCAAGATCAGAAAAAAGAGATAAAGAGAACCAAGCGGAGATGGAAAATGAGAAACAAAACCCTGAGGGCCTGAAAATTGTATCGACAATGCCTTATCCAACAAAATAACGCAATAAATACTTGAACAAAATTACAATTAAACGACAGTGTCTTTCAAGTAAATAATTTAGAAAAGCAATGCGCATTAGCTGTCGATGATTACTCCTGTACAATCCTCTTTCATTCCCATTAATGGATGATGATCCGATGAACAATCTTATCGCCATGTTTTCTTTATCAGAGTAGAACATTTGGTAAGCCCATATTTTTTTCCAATTGCATCTGTGTAATATTAGGGCTGAAAGATGTTTAGTGTCGATTTTGGAAGCCAAGGGTTAACCCACTCCATAGAATATTCGCAGAATAGAATATTCGCAGAATATTCCATGGAGCCTTCAAATGTACATATCAAATCGGATTGGAATACCGATATAAAATCCATAAGGAATAGTGTCAAGATCATTCAACCACGATGGAAAATTATTTGAAGAAATCGGCACATCCTCCTTGAAATCAAGAAATAAATTTAGAAAGAAATCTAAAAGGTAATGTTTTGTCTGCATTGAAAAAGTTTGAAATCGAAGGTTTCAGAGAAAACTCTTTGGGGCTCTTTTTACCCAAATGATGTCTGCTTTCGAAAGTTAATGAATGACATTGTATGGAATCTTCAAGTTTCTTGCTACAACAAGAATTTGTTGTACGTTTATATAAAAAGAACAAGTTTCCGAGTGGTGAAATTACACAAACTTGTATGTTCAAATCAGAGAATTGAATTACAGAACGCTCTGTGTGGTTCTATCTAGTTGGAGTGTCATGCTATTATGGAAAATATCGATGGTGTCGTTCTAAGGCCTTCCTCGGAAAATTGGAACATCAAAAATGTCACAATATAGGGTCAAACGTCAATGCTTTTTTAAACGATCGTGAAAACATGCGATTGTCACATATTCACCTGATTATTTTGCTAAATATGAGAGAGAAGAGGGTTTTGCAGTTCCTGATAGCTGAAGAGAGTAATGAATTTACAAAGATCTCACAGGTAAGTCAACTAATTTGTTTCTAGAAATCATTGGTCTTTGAGGAAACAATTAAGGAAAGTTAGACCTTGGTTTGGAATCTTGGACAAGCCATAGCAACATAAATTTTTACAATTGCAAACATATCTCCAATACCTCAAGACATGTCCAGCTGAAGGTAGCTAAACAGCATATTGAGTAATAGGATAGTCTGATTGCATGATTTTACAAATAATAAATAGCTTGAATGCACTTAAAAACGTTGGTCCAGGTAGTTCTCCTTCTTAAAAAATCTGCCAATTTTATCATGTGCATTAATTCACTATTACGAAAGCATTTGTTTGTTAAACTTTTTAACATGAGAATAATACACCGTATAAACAAATTTTACGATGTATATGGCCATTGGCCACTCCACGAAGGATGCCGGATGTGCCCAGCAAATTGGAACAGTTGCGATATTAATTAATAGTGGAAGTGACCTGGCTAGAATCCTGTCATCCCATTTGCCTTTTAATGACGTACGACATTTCTGCTTGAATTCTTTACGTTACTTTGGGAATTGATTTTTAGACAAACACCATTAGTTGGACAGGCCAAATGATTGCTTTAAGTAATAAGTAGTCGGAACTCACTTTAAAACGTTGGTCAACAAACTGTAAGGTGAGTATCAGATTATAATTACTGAAGTACTTGTTCGTTTTAATTATGATAATGGGAATAATATTAGAATTAATGGGGATTTTAACTTGATTAAAAAGGTATCATTCAAAGCTCCTTCTTATCGATTCAATGATTTACTGGCTTTGTTGTATACGTTGAATAAATAAACCTAACACCTACTTGTTATATAGTCCACGTGCCTTCCTTGAGGTAGTAAAGTAAGAACAACTTTTGTGATTTCCTCAAAAACTGCTCATTTTGCAGGAATGTTATAATGCTAGTTGGGTTCCTTACATCAATTCCTTTCTGAAAATGTATACTTTTATATATTTATATCCAGATTACATTTAGAGATACAATATAATATAATGTTTTAAAAAACGTACCAACCTATTTTTCAGAGGTGATATTACAATTTTTTACAAACACGAATTGGAAATACTTTTTCGGTGTTATACAGACAAAATGTTAGATGTAACCTCCCGTTGAAATGTCTTTCCGCACCCCTATAATCGCAGAAAATGTTAAATTGTATAATACTACAAATGGAAAACGTATCAAACCTAACTGTCACTAAAATATAAACTCTTTAGTCAATAATAGTTATAGTTGCAAAAACTTGGAACCATCATTTATTACAAAAATAAAGAAACAATATCCTTATTTTTTGGTAAATTACACAGTAAAATTCCATTGAAAAAGGTGGCTGCGCTCTTTAATGAGGCTCATTGCTACGACAATACCCTGTTGCTATCAAAAAGTTATCATGATCGACTTATCCCGACTGCACTGCTGGTCATCATCAACAATGTTTGATACAAACGCTATTTGGGTTGGGTTGTTATTATTATCTTGGTGTTGGTTTTTTTCGGCCGTCCAGATTTCGGGCGATTGTGCATTGAGCCATGAATCTCCATTTTTCTCAAATTATATCGAACAGATCCCTTATCAATATTCAATAATCTTGCAATTTCACGGTTAGATTTTCCTTCACTATGATATGCTTCTATAATTCCCTTCTGGTGATCGGTAATTATTGGCTTTTTGAGCCTGATCTGATGTTAAAACTGAACAATTTTGGAAGTCGAAATTAGACTAGATAGGAAATCCCTGTAGTGAGGCTGCATGATATTAACTGTATGGAAGTTATTTCTTTTGGATTGTGGCGAATAACATAATCGCATAACAATTACTAATCCGTTGTAATCGGGGGATACCTTAATTCCTCTAGTATCACAATTCATAACCTTGATCATTTGTTATGCATCACATGTTTTAATAAGAAAGTTTGTTTCGTTATTTTCCAGCAATGTTTTGATGTTGAAAAGTTGATTAAAACAGATTAAAGGTATTATAGATGATATTGAAGTAAATAAATAGGTTTCAAGTTTAATAGTATTATTTACTAAATATTCAACAATTGTTATTGCGGAAAGACATTTCAACGCGGGAGTATTATATTCACGATTTAATGTAGCCTGAAGAAATCAGTATTCAATGATAGTCCGTCATTATATCTCTTGATCATTTGTTGACGGACTTTTAATCAAAGACGATTATCCCCACATCACCATAATGCACCTAGCTTTTGCAAAAGCTTTTGTGAAAGTAAGAAAATAGGGTTATGAACTTTGGAATGAAAACGGGAACCAGTCATTTTTTTCATGACACGGAGATCAACCTAGCTTTTCTTTTGATGTTCACTAATGTATGTAGACCGCAATCCATTAGAGTGTGAAATTGGTAATATGCACATGAAAGAACATTGTCCGCAAATTCCTGGCTGGCCCATAAGATAATGTGGTTCGCCCGTGTAGCAGTTTCAGACAATAGGTAGGGATTACTGGGACAGAGGTAAACTTTTGAGTCTCTACATGACCACTGAAGCATAGTCAAGGATTCGTTGAATACAATTTTGAATTTATCGCCCTGCACTACAACGTTCACGGGGTACCTATGCATTGAACCATAGATGTCAAAGAACATGAATAAAGACATGGAGCGTAACTCTATAGAATATTCATATCATGGTGATTACTCGCACCTGTAAGATTGGCATCTTTGAAAAGAGTGGTATTGTATTCAATCTATGATTGCAGACAGACACATGTGATGAGTGCAACCTGCCTGTAATGCCGGGCGATATATTCAAAAATTGTATTCATCTATTGCTATGGTAGTTAATTCGATTATCACGTCACTTCTATGGCGAATTGAAAGACTCGATCGCGAAAATAGAATATCAAAGGGTCATAAAGGTCATTTGACTTCTACTGGTAGAGTTTGGTATAATTTGTTTTGGTGGTGTGTAGTTAACAGACATGAAAAGTTAGATCCAATCAATATCCTTCTGTGGAAAATGCGGCCATCTCTGAATTACATTCCAATAGATTCAATATAGACTCAAGTACACTTCTTTTACAGCATTTTTATGGATTTTCACTTAAGTCGAGTCGGAGCCTTTATGCCATATTTGTCCAGTTAGGGTAATTTTATTTCACCATTTTTCACTTCAGACTGATTTTTTTCAAAATCAACCCGTATATATACCCATGGATGAATGATTCTGCAAGCCACAACAGAATTGTCGATTATTTTTGCTGGTTGCTTTCGAACTACAGGTACTGAATTTGACATTTCTGCAGTCTGAAGTGAAAAAGGGTGAAATCAAACCTGAAATTCTGACAAAACTATTATATAAAGACCCACACGATGTGCCTTACAGAGGTGGGGAAAATCTTTCTTTAGTTTGAAACGCTAAAAGGTTAACACAAAAAAAAGTTCAAGGGCGAAGTTCAGGGCTGTAATAATAAAAATCAAGGATTTTTGATAAAAATGTATAGCATAGCACTGTGGTTTTATCTGACATTACTGAAAAAAATACAATTATTGCTTTTTATTTGACCGAGTAAAAAGGTGTATCTCAGAAAAGTGTTGGTTTCAACATGTATCAATCCACTTCCAGCAGGACTATGAATAACAATAGACGGTGGTTAGTGGCGTTCTGAATGGTAAGATAATTTGTATCTGTTCCATGAAATCCGGCGGGCGGTCGGGCGACCGGTGGTAACAAACAAATTTTAGACGATATCATAAAAACGATCAACCGCATCAACGATAAAACCTGATTACATGGACTCGAATATAAGTGCTGGTGATAAAAATTGACTTTCAGCACAACAAATTCAACTAAGCTTTAATTCTTGATGTGTGACACACATCTTTATCAGTAGAAGTCCTATGATGTTGTGTTGTACTTGCCGTTTTGTTGACCACTGGCAAGTTTTGGACGAATGTGGACGAAATATTCTAGTCCTTGATCGCGATTTATTTCTGGTGTTTTTTTTTTCATGATTTGGATATCCTCCATCACTAACCGGGGTACTCTTTATGATCGTAGTCTAAAACCTTTGCTTTGGACAATGATGTGATAGGTAGCGTTAACAAAACATTGACCTCCAATATTTTCAATGTTTGTCAGGCAATATCATTCGATTGTACTAATTTCACGCACAGCTACGTCCTAGGTTTTACCTAATGCTATCTCCTTCGTCTCTATTGTATTATTTTGCCTTCATATGGTCAACCAGTTAGCCATCTCAGGTATTTGACGAATTGATGGGCGACATCTTTGTCGCTTATCGTTTTATGGTCAAGATGAAAGCGATGAACTATCATAAGTTTGTTATTTCGCTATTTATTACTACGGATGCAATGAAGCCTTTCAAACTAGTGATGATATTTGCTCACATTACTTTCGATTCCATTATTTTAATTATTTTCGATTCCGAGTTTTCGAAAACATTATCTGCATGTTTTGAATATACGAATATAGCAATTTTTCTGTGTATATTATTATATTTGCAAACGCCCATCAAATCAAATCAATTTAAAAAACGGCCTATGCCTTAAGCTTATGAGATGCTAGACAGTTACGAAGAAAACTTGTAGAGGTATCCTTCTTTTTTATTATTATATTTTCTCTGTAAAACATAATGTAAATCCTTCTGATAATGCGTATCTTTATAATAATACGCCAATACGAAGCTGTCATGCGTTCACTCCTAAAGTGATTTTTTCTTTGATTTTGCTAGAAATGTACCCAGAGGTATATGTGCTACTGTGCTAGATAGGAAGAAAAGATTTAAAGAAAACTATTTCGATAACCTTGAGTATAATAGAATGATTTTCGCGTTTAGGATGGTTTTGTGTTTTTCTTCGGAAATCAAGTTTTATTGCCAAATGCCAAATGCTGTGTAGGATTATACGATGAAATGAAACTATGTGTAATGGTCGATTCATAGTTTATCTTTGTGCCTCGGGCGACGTCTCTGCCGATGAACACATGCATCCAACAATACCCTGGGATTTTATGATGCTCATCGCCCATCGATCATCGGCCGACGATGCGAGATATTTTACATGTAGGGTGCAGTCTATTTCTGTACGTTTACAGCGAAGTTAAATCCTGAAAGAGATTTCCATCAGATCATTGAAACGCTTTCACCCATTAAGTCAGACAATGGTATCTCATTGCTAATGCAGCATAAAGTTATTGTTTCACCAAGATATTCTTCATGTTCTTGAGTACATACAAGCCGCGTGTCTCCTCTATTTGATGATTCAAAAATAAGCAGACACGCTTAATCTTGTTTGTTCTTTCAATCTTTTCTCAACCAAGAGATCATCCCAGAACATTGACAAAATGACAGGAAGAAAGCAGAAAAACTAGTCCCCGCACAGGCAGGTATGTCCGGAGTTATTACTCTGGTATATCTGCCTATGCATGTTATGTTTCCTTTTGTAAATTCATGTTTAAATGTGGTAGTGTGCGATGCGTAATTCTTCTTTCCCCTGTATGTTGATATATTAAGAATAGTGATTAAAGCATCATTAATTTGATCTCGTGCGCTAGTTTGTAATGTTTGAATGTTTCCTTGTTCCAGTGTATGATGCGTATGCCTCTTCCCTTGTTTGTATGATTATATTAGGCTGGCGAGTAAGCATCATTAATTGATCTCGTACACTGGTATGGAATGTGTCATATCAATTTGTAGGCGCTCGTTTTTAAAAGTCACAGTTTATTGAATTTACAACCGTATGACAAAACAGGTGAAAATAGTAACTTTTTGCACAATGTTTGCAATTCAAAGAGAACTGACCATTGTTCATTCTAGTGACGCCAGTATATGGACAATATAACTTATAAGTGTGCTTTTCCAAAAAATGACATAAAATTTGAAAAATATTGAAAGGAACACTTGAGGTTTTGATTTTTAAAACCTACATTTTGGTCATAAAAATGTGCTTGGAAAGGTAGTTTTCAACAGATTTTCCACATTCGCCTTGCTATAACATTGAATTGCTTTATCTGTTGACCTGGTGACGATAAGTGTTTTGGGGGGGAAGTGTTAGCTTTTGTTTGATATTTTTAAAAGAATCTGATTGATCGCGATTTATTTCTGGTGGGTTTTTTTTCATGGTTTGGATAACCTCCATCACTAACCGGGTACTCTTTATGATGTGATAGGTAGAGGGTAAAAAATCATAAACTTTCATCACCCTAGCCTATATAGAGGGGTTACCACAGAAATTCCAGCGTATTTTCAAATCCTATGGTCTTGCTATAAATTTCAGACCACACAATACGCATAGGAAACTGTTAGTCTCACCTAAGGATCTCACGCAACAGAGAAAAAATCAGGTGTGGTAAATAAGATTCCATGCGACGAGTGTATAAGTTCGTCAGGTAGGCAACTCAAAGAAGCACGCACAGGTCAACTGCTCCCAGCTGTAAACCCTCGCTGTTGCAGAGCATAAAACAGAATCTCGCCACAGATTCCACAAGTTTTAAACAAGGATGATAGAGAGTCCGGGCCCGTGCATTGAACTATACGTGTTATTACTTACTATGCCAAACGGTATTTCATGTCATCTTCCGTGTATAGTGTGTTTGGATTACATCTGCAATAGTTTTAGTGTCTGTATATGCACCATATGCTTCTTCTAAGAATTTAGGTTTACATAATTCATTTCGTGCGAGTGACAAAGAACTTGTCAATTTGCAAGATTAGTGCCTGTCAATTTGCAAATATAATATCTTTAAAAAGGAGACAGAAATTACATGGTAATTGTGTAAACTATTTTACGAGGATCTTTGAGCTTTCTTTTGAACTACGATATTCGTATGTGATTATATCGCCGATGCTAGGACTAACGTGAGGACTACTGATATCAGTGATGTGAAAAATCTTCAGAACCTTATACCAAACTACATTGGTTTGAAAGAGTTTGAGCAGTACCATAAGATAATTCTTAACTGTACATGAAATCCGACGGGCGGGCGGTAGTAACAAACGAATTTTAGACGATATCATAAAAAAACCGATCAATCGGATCAGCAAAAAAACCTAAAGCAGGGCATACACGAGGCAATTTCAATTGCAAGGCCCATTACTTTGTGGGTGGGTTATGTGCTCACTGACCATGAAGCTGAGCAATTGATCAAAATACATGAAGCAATGTGGGCCTTGCAATTCCTTTGAGCGTGGTCATAGGTTTGGGGATATACTCAAAACATAATTCTATTACCCCCTATCAATTTCGTGCCATATGGCACGAAATGGCTTAATATGCATGTAAAAAAATTATTTACACAAATAAGGTCTTATCTTTGGAACAATTTTGATAATTTATCACTTCTCTATCAACCAAACGCCTTTTTTCCTAATATATCTACCATTAACACATCATAAAATGGTTTAAAATGTTGGAAACCTGCATATTTTTAACCATAGCCACATTGATGTACTCATACATTCAAAAATGTAAATCAAAATAATTTTTTCTTCATATTTGGCTATGAGCTCATTAATTATTCATGAGCTAATTTGCATAAAATTTACATAATTAAATATTAATTTTGTTTTACTCAAAGCTTAAAGTCCAAGCTTGTCAATGGTATGCCACTAATTGGTTTTTACCCAAGTAATAACACTGCAACGCAGTAGTTAATGTGATACCTGCACACCACTCAAATATACCACTGTTGTGGGGGTAATAGAATAGGGTTAATGATGTTCGTAATCATATCAAAATGGCTCATGTGTTGTCCTGAAAGCAAAAGATTGCCATCCTCTCCTGTATATATATACAATTTTCCATAAAGAAAAGGCTAAGGAAAACTAAGATCAAAAGGGCTAAACACCACCACACAGTGTCATCGCCCCGATATCTTCATGGCAGAAATCGCCATGGTAGGTTGAATCCACCGCCACGCATGGCCATTTTGTATCGACCTGTTTAATAGTTTTGAGTCGCATAATGGGCCGAAGGACATCTGACTAAGGCTACTGACAATAGCCCCGATTAGCTCGGTTACTGACCTCGCTGTGTGTGAGTCGTGCATGGTACGCCATAGGTCATTATGGTTTTAGACATACCTTCACGATTGGCCTATACACTGCGCTATATAATTCGGCACATATAAATCAGAATTATTGTCAGTTTTTGACTCAAGACGCACGCTACTTTCTCAAGACGCAAGCTAACGACTATCATATTCTGTTCAAAATATATATTCAAGTGCAAGGAACCAAATCTGGTTTCTTTATACGAAATCATTTACGGGAGATATTCATCATTTTCTACCCCGGTATCCAAAGATTTTCTTCTCATATCAAACTCGTGCATAGCAAATTCACGTGTATCGATCCCGGGTATTTATTTTAGTATCTCTGCTGACAAAGTAATTATTAGCCAGGCGATGTCGGTGTGCACCACCAACAACAACATAGGCGTACAAGTGCATTATAATGTAGCATGTGCACACATTATCATGTTGTGGATGGTGAATCAAGCTGGTCCCTACACATTCCCAAATGAATGCAGTGACCAGCCGGTGTTCACTCAGCTGATTGGCTGGAGGAGGTTAGATTGCATGCAACAACCTTGAAAGTAGAGCATGTCTCTACTTTTTTGCCTGTTGATCGGGGGATTAATTTGCCTGATGCTTGGGGGATTAATTCCTTGCAAATCCAAAATACACGGAGCAATCTTTTTGCAAGGTGTGTGCAACAGGCAATTGCTTGGAAAATTGCCTCGTGTATGTCGGCCTTAATGTACCAAAAGGTTACTGACTTTCAGCACAACAAATTCAACTAACCTTGAAATCTTGATATGTGACACATCTTCGTCAGTAGAAGTCCTATGATCTTTTGTTGCGCTTGCCCTTTTGTTGACCATATAAACGAATATCACCTATTCATTATTTCACGTATAAAATCAGTGGAAAAAAGTGGAAAATAATAATAAAGAAAGATAAATGCAGGGAAAAAAGGAGAAACTTAAATGTGCAGAAAAGACAAATATCTACATATCCAAAAGTACTACCCATCATATATGTCGTATTATGTCGTTTTATGGTCGCGTATTATTGTCTCCCCTCTAGTGTTTGGGCACATTGTGTTAAGAAGATATGAGAATGCCGCTGGCCTCTGTATGACGATGAAACTCGAAAAGTGTATTACCGCGATGCCTAGAATCCTAGTATAGTCATGTCTATTGTACATGCTTGCAGCCGAAACTTGATTAGAGGGAAAAACAAATAAAATGCCTGAAATGATCAAATATTGACATGGGGTTTCCAAGTGCATCTTAGAAGCGTAAACAAGAAAATATCATTAAATTGAAAACATATAATATTACCCTGCGAGATGTATGATAAGCGCAAATGCTATGAAATATGAGACCAATAATAATTCACTTGTATTAGATTTCAACTACATTGATGAGCAAATAGACACATTCAAATATTTTCAAACAACGTTCTTATTTTAAAAGTAAAGTAGAATGCGGGTATAAAACAAAATTGTCATGAACAAACCGTTAACAAAACATTGACCTCCAATTTTCAATATTTGTCAGTCAATATCATTCGATTGTACTAATTTCACACACCACACAGCTATGTCCCAGGTTTTACCTAATGGTATCTCCTTCGCCTCTATTGTATTCATTTTGCCTTCATATATGGTCAACCAGTTAGCCATCTCAGGTATTTGACGAATTGATGGGAGGAACATTTTTTTTCACTTATCATTTTATGGTCAAGATGAAATCGACGAACTATCAAAAGTTTGTTATTTCGCTATTTATTACTACGGATGCAATGAAGCCTTTCAAACTAGTGATGATATTGGCTCACATTACTTTCGATTCCATTATTTTTTAAATAATGGAATCGAAAGTAAATAATTAAAATGATTTTTTCGAAAACATTATCTGCATGCTTTGAATATACGAATATAGCAATTTTTCTGTGTATTATTATTTGCAAACACACATCAATTCAAATAAATTTAAAGAAACGGGCCTATGGCTTAAGCTTATGAGATGCTAGACAGTTACGAAGAAAACTTGTAGAGGCATCCTTCTTTTTATTATTATATTTCTCTGTAAAACATAATGTAAATCCTTCTGATAATGCGTATCTTTATAATAATACGCCAAAACGAAGCTGTCATGCGTTCACTCCTAAAGTGATTTTTTTATTTTGCTAGAAATGTACCCAGAGGTACATGTGCTACTGTGCTAGATAGAAGAAAAGATTTAAGGAAAACTATTTCGATAACCTTGAGTATAATAGAATGATTTTCGCGTTTAGGATGGTTTTGTGTTTTTCTTCGGAAATCAAGTTTTATTGCCAAATGCCAAATGCTGTGTAGGATTGTACGATGAAATGAAACTATGTAATGGTCGGTTCATAGTTTATCTTTGTGCCTCGGGCGACGTCTCTGCCGATGAACACAGGCACCCAACAATACCCTGGGATTTTATGATGCACATCGCCCATCGCCCGACGATGCGAGATATTTTACATGTATAGGGTGCAGTCTATTTCTGTACGTTTACATTGAAGTTAAATCCTGAAAAAGATTTACATTAGATTTACATCTTTATAATTCCTTCACCCATTCCTTCAGGTCAGACAATGGTATCTCACCAAGATATCCTTGAGTGCATGCAAGCCGTGTGTCTCCTCTATTTAATGATTCCAAAATAAGCAGACACGCTTAATCCTGTCATCTGTTTGTTCTTTCAATCTTTTCTCAACCAAGAGATCATCTCAGAAGATTGAAAAAATGAGAGGAAGAAAGCTGAAAACTATCCCATATCACTGACATCTGTCAAATGTAAACTTCTAGAACATGTCATCTGTCGCGGTTGTTTGATGTACAGTGTATATAGAATTGTCTTCATTATTAACTAAATGCAAACTATAGATGGCGCTATTTAACCTAAATCATATTTCTTAATTTGCAAGGGGTAGGTGATCAATACTGCCTTTAAAACAGATGGAATAGGTGAAACTAGCAGCAAAGAAATTTTATACACATATTTCATCTAAAAATAAAAGAAATTATTTGTACTAAAAGCTTGAAAGAGTAATTTTCAGGAACTAAATAGCGCCACCAATTTTGTCATAAATAGATACATTTTATATCTGAAAAGCTTTAAAAAAATGCTGTAAAAGTGAATAATTTTGTAAAAAAGGGGAAATTTAAAGTTGAAAATGACCCAAAAGCATCTGCATACATTAGCATGATATCGCTATACATCTAAATCATCTCCTGTCCACTCCTGTGTCCTGCAAGGCAGTTTGCTTGCATTGGCCATTGCTCTTTCTCCTCTTCATCAATGACTTGCCTGATGTTATATAACCTCAATCCACGGTCAAGTTATTTGTAGATTATTGCATCCCCTGTAGGAAATTTCAGTAGCCTAAATATTGGTTGATGGAGTTTCATCAAAAAATACTCCACGTCACTAACCATGCTACAAAAAGAAGATTATGAAGATAACATCCAGGGCCATACTCTCGATGAGGTAGAATCTGAACATTACTTGGGCGTCAATATCCATCACAAACTCATACTCCCTCTATGGAAGACTTTAGCTAAATCTTCCACAGGGGTAGTTTGGAATTTAAATAGAATTGCCCATTGGAAGTGGTACAACTTAGATATGCCCGCTTCGTCTTCCATGACTACAGTACTACCAGGTGTGTATCACAAATGCTTCAGCAACTGCAATGCCCGGGCTGCAATGGCCAATCTTACATGGTATGGTCTGTTTATCGCACCTAAGTAGTTCAGCACTGTAAATTTCCTACATCTACCTTGCAAAAGTACGACTTTAAGCCAAGTGCGGATTTTACTATAAAAGAAGAAGAAGACTATGGTTAACTAAGCTGCTATATCCGGCTGCATAGTGAGAGTTTAAATATTTGCATATTATAACAGACTATCATTTTACAAATACGATATCATAATAGTATTTGGACATCGCGGTTGAAATATTTGTTCAAGTTTCATCAAGATACGTGTAGGGTACAGTCAATGCCCGAACGTTTACAGTGTCGTTAAATCTTGAAAGAGATTACCAGCTATTATAGTCCAGTCAAAGTGGGTTTTGACTCACCACTAATTGCAACAGAATTTTTTTCACTGCTATGAATGTCAGAGATGTCCCCTGAACAGCATACAAAAAGTATACTAAAATATACTTGGTGGAAAGGTAGTTTTTGGAGGGAAAAGGTCAAACAGGGGTCAAATTTCAAAATCGCTCCAATCATTTAAAAAAAACCATACCAAATTATTCCTCTAGTCATAAGGATTCAGACAAAATATAGTTTGCCATATCTGTGATGTACGGTTCTTGAGTTATAACCGAAAAGGTCAAAGGTCAAATGCTGGGTTCAACAGAGGTCAAAAAACTAAATATTATCTGATTTTAACCAAAATAGTCTCAAATTGTTCGGCTTGCATACATCCCAGCAAACACAAAACGTTTTCGACATCATTCGCAAAAGGTTATAGAAGGTTGTCAGAAAACGTTTAAATGTCGGGTTATATAAAGGGTATATTAAGAGTATAAAACGTTTTCATAACCTTAAAAAACATTTTTTGATAATTTACTGCTCAGCAAACAAAAATGTTTTACAAAAAATGTTTAAATGTCGGGTTATATAAAGGGTATAAAAACGTATTAATAACATTCCAAAAACATTCTTGAAAACTTGATACAAAACATTCTAAACAAAATGTTATTTTGGGGTTGAAAAAATATTTTGCGAAAAATGTTTGCCCAAAATATTTTCAATAACGTTTTAAAAACGTTTTCATGACCTTTATATAACCCGACATTTAAATGTTATTAAACGGTTTTGAAAAAAACATTTTAAGAACATTTCTGTGTTTGCTGGGTTCAAATATTTTAACATAATGTTATTTAAGTATTGACACAATATTTGGCAAAAATGTTTGCAAAAATAGTTTACAATAACATTTTTGAAAACATTTAAAAATATTTTTGTAGTGTGTTTTCATACAAAACGTTTTAAAACGTTATCATGACCTTTATATAACCCGACATTTTAATGTTATTAAAACGTTTTTACCTAAACCAAAAGCCAAAATATAACTTATTTAAAACGTTTTTAAAACGTTTTTGTGTTTGCTAGGATAATTCATTTAAAGAATATTTGCACTGTTTAGGTTGTTTAATTACATGCGTAACATCGAAAACTAGGTCGGAGTCAATAGAGTTCAATGGTCAATGACCTCTTTTACCCTGCTACCTAGGTAACGAAACATCCAAGATATGGCAAACTATTCTTATTTTGGAGTGTTTTTAAAAGACGCACACATTGAGGCCATTTTTAAGGAGATCGGAGCATTTTTTCGAAGTTGACCCACGTGGGGCCCAAAATTTGACCTTTGACCTTTTTGCTTATAACTTGAGAATGGTACATCACAGATGTGACAAACTATACTTTTTTTGAATCCTTAAGACTAGAGGAATGCTTTGGTATAGTTTTTAAAAGATTAATGCAATTTTGAAATCTGACCCCTGTATGACCTTTTCCCGCCAAAAACTACCTTTCCACCAAGTATATTTTAGTATATTTTTGGTATGATGTTCAGGGGACATCTCTAAAATGTATAAAAGTGAAAAAAAAAATTCTGTTGCAATTAGTGGTGAGTGACACCACTATTTTGTTTAGATTGACTGGACTATTACCCCATTAAACTGTTACAGCTTCACCCACTATTAAGTCAGACGTCTAATAATATTGATGGAATCTCAATGCTAAAGCTTATAGAAGCCACACAAAAAATCCTCTGTTCAATCATTTATATAAAACATTATTATTTGATGCCCGGAATTTGATGCTACTGCACCAACTGTAACCTTTACAAAAACGGTTTAAATATGTTTGCAATAATAAGTTTTTATTCAGTCTTATTATTTTATACTTACTGCGCTGACTGTAACTTTTACAAGAACAGTTTAAACAATGAGTATTTATTCAGTCTGGGTCCATTAGTGTCACAAGGTGTTGCTTTTCAATTGTGTCCCAAATGGTTACATGAATCACTGTCTACATGTAATAGAAGATGGTATATCAAGCATGAGATTGAAATAGAATGGAAAGAAACGCTGTCAAGGCCGTGAACTGCTTGTTGCAAATAACATTAAGTATTGAAGTCATGTAATAACAAGACTTCATGTTTACCTCGTGAAATGTAATAAAGCAAATCGACACAAAAAGGTAGACAAAAGGGAGAGCAATTACCGGTGTTTCGAAAATGACAAACATCAAAAAGAATCATGGGAATATGTTCCGGAGTATATCATGTACGTGTTAGGGAATTATATTGTATGGCATCGAACATAAAAACCAATGTTAATCATTGCTAGTCGCAGCTTACAATGGATGGCGCTGTGTTTGTCGCATGCAACGAAAGAACACATGGAAAATGTCAATCTTCAACCAAACATTAAATATACTGTGCACAAAATGTAGCAATCAATAGATGGAGAATTGTGTTCTACGTGTTTTCATACCTCATTTGGCGCTATACAGGATCTGGACCATTCGTATTATCTTTGATGGAATTCCATAGCTAGCCATAATTCTCCACAGGCTTTCTCGATTGTACGGAGTCAAGCGCTTTTTCAAAGTCCACAAATGTAATATACATGTAGGTTGAGTAGAGGATGGGATTACATTTAGCCTTTTTCTTGGTATCGCTGTTCTCAAAAGAATAGGACTCTCTCACGTAAAGATTAGTGTGAATTTTACCATTATGCCCATGTTGACAAATCCCAAAAGCAAAAAACTTAACAACCTCTACTCTCCACCTCTTTCTTTCTCCCACCTCTTTCTCTCACCTCTTTCTGATCTCCCTACCATCCCTACCTTCCTTCCTCTCTCTCGCTGTCACAGACATAGAACATTGTAGAACTTTTGCATTTTTGGAAATATAATCCAGTTTTAGCGAATCTGTAGGAATTACAATACTTCTTTAGAACAGATGCTCATACATTAAACTACCTCTTTTCTATCCGTTCCACGGAGTCAAATATCAATCAATCCTAATACAGATCATGGATTGATATTTGAATCCGTGGGAAGGTTTAAAAATGAGGTAGTTTCGTAAAATACTTATATTTCAAGAACGGTGTGATCAATTGTCCAAATTCAAAAAGTATGTGATAGCTGATTTATTCCTCAACCACATCAGTTATTTAGTTTGGTTTGGTTTGGGCGCTAAAATACCAGAACATTCAGTTTCCGACGATACATTTTTTTCAGGGACGTATTGATAAATATGTATTTTTAAATATAGTCGAAGGTAGCTGATGATACTGCACAGCATGTGAAAAAATGTATAATGCGGGCATTAAAGTGCATGTTGCCTCTATTGTATTGCCGTAGTCTATGCCAACTATGGAATCCTATCGGGAATACGTGTAAAACATAATTACATTACATAAGCTCGTAAAACTTCAAAAGTGGGTTATAGAGCAGTATCCAACAAACAGCTTTTACAGGGGCCACACAACACATTTGTTTGCTAAACATTATTACTCTTGAATACGTGTACTCACTTGAATTAGGTGTCATTAATGTAAGTATTCTAAATCACAGACGTCCACAACTACCAGATATAATCTAACCTAATGATGAACACGAATAACGCTTGCTGGCAATTGAGGACCCTAGATCTAAAAGGAAGTCACGTGTTATCATAGTTTTTCGTCATAAAATGACATGTGGATGCATGATTACGAGTACTATCTTTAAAACAGGTTTTGTCGAGGAAAAATATGTATTTTGCATTTTTAAGTACTGATAATCATTTGATAACTATTATGATAGCGCTTGTAACACAAGCTATAAGTCTCGAGATCCTATGTACAGTTTTCCCCTGTCGATATTTGCACATAGTACGCATAACGTATTGGTGATTTTGAGAAAGAATGTTGAATAACTAGGAAATCAAACATCATAGTGCACAATATTTGTCGGAACACAGTTCTTAAACCTTCATAAGATCGTATAGTCATAAGGCTCTATGTCAGAAAGTTTGAGAAAGTTCACAAACATTTTTCAAAAACTCATAAAAATATATATATAATATACAGCGTTGCATGCTATTTAACAATAAAAGACGTACTTTGCACAATTTGTTAGTCGTTCATTCATCTAGCAGAATGTTTAATGCAACTTAAGTAAACTTATGTAACTTTGCCAAATGTTATGCAACTCGAAATTGAATGCAACCATTGGGCTGGTGAAGATAAAGTGGGCTCAAATGCATATTCGGCAAAGTACACTCGATTACCAATTACCGATTCCCATGTTTCTCAAAATATCTGCTCTCGGAGCTGAGGGAACATTCTCTCAAAGCTGTTAATCTAATCTTTTAATCGATTTAAATTGTACTTGTGTTTTAACTGAAGAAACATAAACACCTCAGTGTGTGCTTGGGGTATTTGTGCTAGTAAAAGCTATTAAACTTTGTGCCAAAACGTCTTGTTGCATGCATAATATCAAATTCCGTTCAAGATGTAGCCAAGTCAGTCGAGTCATGGGAATCCAATGAAGACGACAGCTTATGTCAACAATGACAAGTCATTAGTAACGTTCCCATTCCATGTGCAAATTAGGTAAACGTGCTACAGGTATAGTTAAGCATGGGATTACATTTAGCATTTTCCTTGGTATCGCAGCTCTCAAAAGAATGGTACTCTCTCGTGTAAAGTTCAGTGTGAGTTTTACCATCATGACCATGTTGACAAACACAGCCTAACAAAATCGTTATAGTTATTAATCGTGGTTAAGTATACTTTGCATCACGATGTTCTTCTTGAGATCTTTTTTTCTCTTCCTTCCCCTCTGTCTGTCTCTGTCTGTCCCTCTTTATGATATCTCTACCGTCCCTACCGCCCTTCCACTCTCTCTAGCTCTCTCTCGCTGAGACATTTTGACATAGAACATTGTAGAACTTTTGCGTTTTTGAAAATAATACAATAAGCACAGTTTTAGCGAATATGACAAATATTATACTTCTATAGAGCAGATGCTCATACCATCAGGGCTTCCTCTTATGCTATAATGACAAGCAAGATAAGGAATTTGCTGAGAAGAATTTGTGGAAGAATCAAGAAAGTAGTGTTCTTGCGAATTCTAAATGGTCGCAAGTACAAAGGGGGAGCATGAATAATTTTTTTTGTCTTAATGCATAGATCCACATACAAGTTAATCCAAATAGGGCTATATAAATTACAAATTCGTGTTTTATCACCAGCCATTTATTTCAGCACCTAATTGGTAAATGAAAACAGAAAAGAAACGGTTTGTATGCATGAAAAACCCCCTACGACATGTATAGCTAAGCCCATTAGACTAGTACTTGCCTTATTAAACAGATCCGCAATATAGCGCTCGCTTCATTTTCAAGTAAACAAGGAATCCGGATGCGGAATACGATGAGTGGAGCAAAATACCCGATATTTTTGTTCCGATAACGAATTTTGAGACGCTGGTGTCTAAGAATGTTTGATTCGCTACATCAAGTAAAGACTATATAAGCAATAAATCTCTTTAGTATGAACATGTGAATGTTTTGTGCCTGGTACGAGCCAATATTATTGATAAGTTGAACACAATATGCTCGTCGGTGAAACAGAAATCTGGTAATGGATAGTACTGTAGTCACCATGGTCACTAACACATTTTTGTCAATATGACGTACCGTATGTGATAATGATAATATCTTTATAAACCATATTGAAGCAAACTTTAGGTTAAAGCGTGCTTTTTTCATGATTTTTACAATTTGTTACCAAAATATTCCCATTTTTCCTTTTTTTGTGTGTGGTGAAAAATTAGGGTGTGGCGAAAAACACTTTTTTCTTGGAACAACTTACCCAGGCAGTAGATCTTCACAAAATTCCTACCTATTTGCTATTTCAAACTGTATAGCTCTATATAGAGAACTCGGTAAGAGAACAACCTGGGATCGGAGAAGTAAGTATTCAGATGACATCATAGCCAATATTAAACACTTCGGGTAGTTTATTTGGACCCTACAGAACACCACCAAGCAGTAAATAGTCTAAACATGGCTATGATTATTGTTAGCTACAGACAGGTATGTAGGTAAATATCAATGGTATTAGAGTTACTCAGTCAATTGCCATAGTTTTGGTATTTTTGCATAGATATGTGAACTACAGAAAGGGTTAAAAGGTCATGTGACAACTGATTTGACGAGGTCAAACCATAATTAATGGGCAGTGTGCAATATTTTTGCAAGGACGTCCGAAGCATGGAAAGTCAACGTTAGCATTGACATTGCATAGCATGTGACAAAGTGTATTATGTGTGCATTAAAGTGTATGGTTGCCTCAAAGAGATTATAAGTGTGCAAGTGTGTGGGTGTAATTGAGTAAGATTCGTAAGTAACACAATTAATGAGCAGTGTGCTGATCATTGTCGAAGCATTATTTTTGCAAGGACGTCCGAAGCATGGAAAGTCAACGTTAGCATTGATATTGCATTACATGTGACAAAGTGTATTATGTGTGCATTTAAGTGTATGCTTTCCTCGAGGAGTTTATAAGTGTGCATGTGTGTGGGTGTTGTTGAGTAAGATTCGTAGGTAACACAATTAATGAGCAGTGTGCTGATCATTGTCGAAACATTATTTTTGCAAAGACGTCCGAAGCATGGAAAGTCAACGTTAGCATTGATATTGCATAGCATGTGACAAAGTGTATTATGTGTGCATTTGATTGTATGGTTGCCTCGAGGAGTTTATGAGTGTGCAAGTGTGTGGGTGTTATTGAATAGGATAAATAATGACCAGTGTGCTGATCATTGTCGCAACATTATTTTTGCAAAGACGTCCGATACATCATACAAGGAAAGTCAACGTTAACTTTAACACTGTATATGTGTCGTGCATTGTGTGCATTAACTTGTATGGTTGCCTCAATGTGTGGATGTTGCATGTTACTGAGTGGGGTTTATAAGTAACACAATTATTTTATCATTGCACGGATCATTTTCATAATTAGTATATAATTAATATTTATATTTTACTGATGTCCATATACGGATTTAACGGCAGGTTTTTTTTACCTATGTAAATCATTTAATTGACTTACATCTCTCCAGAGATTCAACCATTATGTGTGAACACAAATCATTAATTCATTAATTACGTGACTGGTTTTGGACACTATTTTATCTGTACGTAAAATACGAGCCGTGGAATACCATTTCTTGAGCATTTTAAAGGAATTTAATCATTTTGATATCCTCTAAGGTTAATGTGAACTTGTGTCGTGCAGCGATCTCGTGGGATACGTTTTCTTAAGCATTTCGAAAAAATTTAATCAGTTTGTTATCTTTAGTTAGGGAAATTGTGTCGAACAGAGATCACGTACTTAATTAAAAGTTGATACCTAAAGAATGAACAAGTCTGTTTGCTCGGTAACTTAATTCAAAGGCACGGGTATGGTCAAGATGTGATGCTATATCCTTAATGGAGGAAAGAAATTCACTGTTTCAATCCTACGTCATATACAATATCAATATATAGCAATATGCAACAGAGCACACTTTCGAAAGTCGTAAGAAATAAAATAAACATATCCATGGCAAATATGGAAGGCTTTTGAGCCGCAATACTAAATCGCTCGCAAGCCGAGAATGCTGTCTTATAAAACAAGATACTCACACGTAGCTTGGCTTGGCACGAATTCCGATGTGACTTAGCTTGCTGTTCTAGGGACAAATGATATCATTTATGATTTCTTCTTATGAAAAGATGACATATCACAAAGCTAGCATTTTGCCACATTTTGGATCAAGAGACAATCTAAGCAGCTACTTTCAGCACCTGTTTTCATATGTAGACCCTAGTAATTTGAAGTAAAATACTTCTGGGCAATCTTTTGTGTTAAACCCACCTGCACGTATTTAAATTACTTAATTTTACATAACATTACACCATTAAACAAACTACACTGAACTACACAAGCAATTTCCATCTGCGTATTAAAGATTGTGGCAATCTATATCTTGATTTTAGAATTTAATTCTGTAATTGCATTTGGATCAACTACCGACAAAACGATCAAAAGAGTATAAGTGACGAATCCAAACTCTGAATACATTTTGTAACATTTCAGCCGCAGGCTATATAGCTCAGAAAAGCTATCACATGATCACATGAGGTATAAGTGGAGATTTTATTTTTGTCGGATTATCAATTATTATTATTTCTACGTGATGCATGCCTTATTCATATATGGCATGTTAATATTATAACATATGCTTACACATACTGTATATGATGACTGCAATGATTTACTTTTGTGAATCTGAAGGAGAAAATGGTGCGCTAGCACTCAGAGGAGACAAAAATTGCGTCATAAATTTGCAAGATCAGTGCCTGTCAATTTGCAAATATAATATCTTTAAAAAGGAGACAGAAATTACATGGTAATTGTGTAAACTATTTTACGAGGATCTTTGATCTTTCTTTTGAACTAGGTACGATATTTATACGTGATTATATCGCTGATGCTTGGACTAACGTGAGGACTACTGATGTCAGTGATGTGAAAAATCTTCAGAACCTTATACCAAACTACATTGGTTTGGAAGAGTTTACCATAAGATAATTCTTAACTGTCTTATGAAATCCGACGGGCGGGCGGTAGTAACAAACGAATTTTAGACGATATCATAAAAAAAAACGATCAATCGCATCAGCGATAAAACCTAATGTACCAAAAGGTTAAACTGACTTTCAGCACAACAAATTCTACTAACCTTGAAATCTTGATGTGTGACACACATCTTCATCAGTAGAAGTCCTATGATCTTTTGTTGCGCTTGCCCTTTTGTTGACCATATAAAAGAATATCACCTATTCATTATTTCATTTTTTTGCGTATAAAATAAAATAAGATAAATGAAGGGGAAAAAATGTGAAACTTAAATGTGCAGAAAAGACAAATATCTACATATCCAAAAGTACTACCCATCATAATATGTCATATTAATATTATGTCGTTTTATGGTCGCGTATTATTGTCTCCCCTCTAGTGTTTGGGCACATTGTGTTAAGAAGATATGAGAATGCCGCTGGCCTCTTTATGACGAGGAAACTCGAAAAGTGTATTACCGCGATGCATAGAATCCTAGTATAGTAATGTCTATTGTACATGCTTGCAAGAAAAACAAGTAAAATGCCTGAAATGATCAAATATTGACATGTGGTTTCCAAGTGCATCTTAGAAGCGTAAACAAGAAAATATCATTAAATTGAAAACATATAATATTACCATGCGAGATGTATGATAAGCGCAAATGCTATGAAATATGAGACCAATAATAATTCACTTGTATTAGATTTCAACTACATTGATGAGCAAATAGACACATTCAAATATTTTCAAACAACGTTCTAATTTTAAAAGTAAAGTAGAATGCAGCTATAAAACAAAATTGTCATGAACAAACCGTTAACAAAACATTGACCTCTAATTTTCGGTTGTACTAATTTCACGCACAGCTACGTCCTAGGTTTTACCTAATGCTATCTCCTTCGCCTCTATTGTATTATTTTGCCTTCATATGGTCAACCAGTTAGCCATCTCAGGTATTTGACGAATTGATGGGCGACATCTTTGTCGCTTATCATTTTATAGTCAAGATGAAAGCGATGAACTATCATAAGTTTGTTATTTCGCTATTTATTACTACGGATGCAATGAAGCCTTTCAAACTAGTGATGATATTTGCTCACATTACTTTCGATTCCATTATTTTAATTATTTTCGATTCCGAGTTTTCGAAAACATTATCTGCATGTTTTGAATATACTTTGAATATAATAATTTTTTCTGTGTATGATTGTCTTTGCAAACGCCCATCAATTCAAATCAATTTAAAAAACGGCCTATGCCTTAATCTTATGAGATGCTAGGCAGTTACGAAAAAAACTTGTAGAGGCATCCTTCTTTTTGTTATTATATATCTCTGTAAAACATAATGTAAATCCTTCTGATAATGCGTATCTTTATAATAATACGCCAAAACGAAGCTGTCATGCGTTCACTCCTAAAGTGATTTTTTTCTTTGATTTTGCTAGAAATGTACCCAGAGGTACATGTGCTATACTGTGCTAGATAGAAGAAAAGATTTTTAAATCTATTATACTCAAGATTATCGAAATAGTTTTCCTTAAAAGGAAAACTATTTCGATAACCTTGAGTATAATAGAATGATTTTCGCTTTTAGGATGGTTTTGTGTTTTTCTTTGGAAATCAAGTTTTATTGCCAAATGCCAAATGCTGTGTAGGATTGTACGATGGTCGGTTCATAGTTTATCATTGTGCCTCGGGCGACGCCTCTGCCGATGAACACAGGCACCCAACAATACCCTGGGATTTTATGATGCACATCGCCCATCGATGATCGCCCGACGTTGCGAAATATTTTACATGTATAGGGTCTATTTCTGTACGTTTACATTGAAGTTAAATCCTGAAAAAGATTTACATTAGATTTACATCTTTATAATTCCTTCACCCATTCCTTCAGGTCAGACAATGGTATCTCACCAAGATATCCTTGAGTGCATGCAAGCCGTGTGTCTCCTCTATTTAATGATTCCAAAATAAGCAGACACGCTTAATCCTGTCATCTGTTTGTTCTTTCAATCTTTTCTCAACCAAGAGATCATCTCAGAAGATTGAAAAAATGAGAGGAAGAAAGCTGAAAACTATCCCATAGCACTGACATCTGTCAAATGTAAACTTCTAGAACATGTCATCTGTCGCGGTTGCTTGATGTACAGTGTATATAGAATTGGCTTCATTGTTGACTAAATGCAAACTATAGATGGCGCTATTTAACCTAAATCATATTTCTTAATTTGCAAGGGGTAGGTGATCAATACTGCCTTTAAAACAGATGGAATAGGTGAAACTAGCAGCAAAGAAATTTTATACACATATTTCATCTAAAAATAAAAGAAATTATTTGTATTAAAAGGTTGAAAGAGTAATTTTCAGTAACTAAATAGCGCCACCAATTTTGTCATAAATAGATACATTTTATATCCGAAAAGCTTTAAAAAATGCTGTAAAAGTGAATAATTTTGTAAAAAAGGGGAAATTTAAAGGTGAAAATGACTCAAAAGCATCTGCATACATTAGCATGATATCGCTTTTAGCTGTTTGAGCCTAAAATTGTGTTGTACATGATGTTTTGTTTGAAAAACTAATTAATGATCACATCAAATAGCCGTGCTCCTGTAGCAGTATCATGCGTCACCTCGATAATACACTCAACGATGCCTAAAACGGCTTCTGCAAAAGACGATCATTCATGTGTGACACAGCTTATCCAAACCATCCCAGATCTAGCTAAGAGCGCGTCGAGACACAAGACCAAGTAGATATCATCATTTTTGAAGGCATTTGATCGAGTTTCGTATTTGAAACTACTTCACAAAATGAAGTTTCATGGCATTGAGGTCAGCAAATATGCCTGGATTGCTGATGTTCTGGGCCATCGCTCCCAGCAAGTGATCTTGGATGGAGCTATACATCTAAATCATCTTCTGTCCACTCCTATGTCCCGCAAAGCAGTTTGCTTGCATTGGCCATTGCTCTTTTTCTTCTTCATCAATGACTTGCCTGATGTTATATAACCTCAATCCACGGTCAAGTTATTTGTAGATTATTGCATCCTCTGTAGGAAATTTCAGTAGCCTAAATATTGGTTGATGGAGTTTCATCAAAAAATAATCCACGTCACTAACCATGCTACAAAAAGAAGATTATGAAGATAACATCCAGGGCCATACTCTCGATGAGGTAGAATCTGAACAATACTCATACTGCAGTTACTGTCCGTTTTCCTATACACAATACACAGTGCTCTTTCCCATTGACGCGTGACCTCTACAAATAGCCCTACGTTAAAAGTATGGGGATATGACTAGTTAACGTCGCTGTGTGAAAAATAACCGGCCAATATTAAAAGTACTCTTCTAAAGTTCTAGAAAATATAGTTTTGTAACATGTCCTAAATTTTTAGCTAATTTAGATGTTTGGAAATATTCGTACTTTGGTGTTTTAGTTGATGTTATGGGTAATAGTACATTGCCTAGTTAACGACGCTGTGTGAAAAATAACCGGCCAATAAATAAAGTACTCTTCTAAAATTCTAGACAATATAGTTTTGTAACATGTCCTAAATTTTTAGCTAATTTAGGTGTTTGGAGAGGGTCGCACTTTTGTGTTTTAGGAAGGATATGTAAACGACAGATAACACCAAAAATATGAAGAAATTATTTCCAAACCGTGTTAAGTCAACAATCATTATGTTGCTCATTTTCAAGAATGCTGGTTTACAAAAAGCAGACCATTGTCTCATTTCGTGAACAAAGGTACACATACCATTGTTTCCTTTCGTTTCCTTTATAATCGGTTACCCAACTGAAGCTATAATACCAGCTTTATTGCGATATCGCACACGAAAACAGACACTTGTGCACAACCAGAGAAGATCCGATTTAATCAGTTGAGCTGTTTCAATGAGTGTTATCTTGGTTTAATAGCTTTTAATGGGGTTAAGTCCTGCAAAGGTCGAGATGAATTCTACTGTAGACATGACTGCATCATGTTGGGCGTCAATATCCATCACAATCTCTCCTGGAATCCTCACCCCACATTCATCAAAAATCAGTGCCCTAGGGAGACCAAAGTTCTCTGTTACAAGACACTTCTGCGCCCAGTATTGGAATATGATAGTGTCGTCTGGGATTCGCACTGCACTACCCTACATCAGGCAATTGGGCTATTCCAGTTGAAATCCACTCTACCCCTGTATTATGGCTTTAATAGCCATTCTCCCCCTGTATTATGGCTTTAATAGCCATTCTCCCCCTGTATTATGGCTTTACCTATATCTTCCACAACTAGCTGGAGTGAGTATTTCAAATAGAAGTTACCCAATTGTCTATTCTATTCGAAACTCATACTCCCTTTATGGAAGACTTTAGCTAAAATCTTCCACAGGGGTAGTTTGGATTTTAAATAGAATTGGCCATTGGAAGTGGTACAACTTGGATATGTCCGCTTCGTCTTCCATGACTACAGTACTACCAGGTGTGTATCACAAATGCTTCAGCAACTGCAATGCCCGGGCTGCAATGGCCAATCTTACATGGTATGGTCTGTTTATCGCACCTAAGTTGTAGTTCAGCACTGTAAATTTCCTACATCTACCTTGCAAAAGTACGACTTTAAGCTAGGTGCGGACTTTACTATAAAAGAAGAAGAAGACGATGGTTGACTAAGCTGCTATATCCGGCTGCATAGTGAGAGTTTAAATATTTGTATATTATAACAGACTATCATTTTACAAATACGATATCATAATAGTATTTGGACATCGCGGTTGAAATATTTGTTCAAGTTTCATCAAGATACGTGTAGAGTACAGTCAATGCCCGCACGTTTACAGTGTCGTTAAATGTTGAAAGAGATTACCAGCTATTACCGCATTAAACTTTTACAGCTTCACCCACTATGAAGTCAGACGTCTAATAATATTGCTGGCATCACAATGCTAAAGCTTATAGAAGCAACACAAAAAATCCTCTGTTCAATTATTTATATAAAACATTATTATTTGATGTCCGGAATTTGATGCTACTGCACCAACTGTAACCTTTACAAAAACGGTTTAAATATGTTTGCAATAATGAGTTTTTATTCAGTCTTATTATTTTACACTTACTGCACTGACTGTAACTTTTACAAGAACAGTTTAAACAATGAGTATTTATTCAGTCTGGGTCCATTAGTGTCACAAGGTGTTGCTTTTCAATTGTGTCCCAAATGGTTAACATGAATCACTGTCTACATGTAATAGAAGATGGTATATCAAGCATGAGATTGAAATAGAATTGAAAGAAACGCTGTCAAGGCCGTGAACTGCCTTGTTGCAAATAACATTAAGTATTGAAGTCATGTAATAACAAGACTTCATGTTTACCTCGTGAAATGCAATAAAGCAAATCGACACAAAAAGGTAGACAAAAGGGAGAGCAATTACCGGTGTTTCGAAAATGACAAACTTCAAAGAGAATCATGGGAATATGTTCCGGAGTATATCATGTACGTGATAGGGACTTATAATGTATGGCATCGAACATAAAAACCTATGTTAATCATTGCTAGTCGCAGCTTACAATGGATGGCGCTGTGTTTGTCGCATGCAACAAAAGAACACATGGAAAATGTCAATCTTCAACCAAACATTAAATATACTGTGCATAAAATGTAGCAATCAATAGATGGAGAATTTTGTTCTGCGTGTTTTCATGCCTCATTTGGCAAGATCTGGACCATTCGTATTATCTTTGATGGAATTCCATAGCTAGCCATAATTCTCCTCAGGCTTTCTCGATGTACGGAGTCAAGCGCTTTTTCAAAGTCCACTAATGTAATATACATGTAGGTTGAGTAGAGTATGGGATTACATTTAGCATTTTCTTGGTATCGCTGCTCTCAAAAGAATGGGACTCTCTCGCGTAAATATTAGTGTTAATTTTACCATTATGCCCATGTTGCTTAAGAACCGTACCCCTACTCTCCACCTCTTTCTCTCTCCCACCTCTTTCTCTCACCTCTTTCTGATCTCTCTACCCTCCCTACCTTCCTTCCTCTCTCTCGCTGTCACAGACATAGAACATTGTAGAACTTTTGCATTTTTGGAAATATAATCCAGTTTTAGCGAATCTGAAGGAGTTACAATACTTCTTTAGAGCAGATGCTCATACATTAAACTACCTCTTTTCTATCCGTTCCACGGAGTCAAATATCAATCAATCCTAATACAGATCATTGATTGATATTTGAATCCGTGGGAAGGTTTAAAAATGAGGTAGTTTCGTAAAATACTTATATTTCAAGAACGGTGTGATCAATTGTTCAAATTCAGAAAGTATGTGATAGCTGATTTATTCCTCAACCACATCAGTTATTTAGTTATGTTTGGTTTGGGCGCTAAAATACCAGAAAATTCAGTTTCCGACGATACAGTTTTTTCAGAGACGTATTGATAAATACGTATTTTTAAATATAGTCGAAGGTAGCTGGTGATACTGCACAGCATGTGACAAAATGTATAATGCGGGCATAAAGTGCATATTGCCTCTATTGTATTACCGTAGTCTATGCCAACTATGGAATCCTATCGGGAATACGTGTAAAACATAATTACATTAGATAAGCTCGTAAAACTTCAAAAGTGGGTTATAGAGCAGTATCCAACAGCTTTTACAGGGGCCACACAACACATTTGTTTGCTAAACATTATTACTCTTGAATACGTGTACTCACTTGAATTAGGTGTCATTAATGTAAGTATTCTAAATCACAGACGTCCACAACTACCAGATATAATATAACCTAATGATGAACACGAATAACGCTTTCTGGTAATTGAGAACCCTAGATCTAAAAGGAAGTCACGTGTTATCACAGTTTTTCGTCATAAAATGACATGTGGATGCATGATTACGACTTACGAGTACTATCTTTAAAACAGGTTTTGTCGAGGAAAAATATGTATTTTGCATTTTCAAGTACTGCTAATCATTTGATAACTATTATGATAGCGCTTGTAACACAAGCTATAAGTCTCGAGATCCTATGTACAGTTTTCCCCTGTCGATATTTGCACATAGTACGCATAACGTATTGGTGATTTTGAGAAAGAATGTTGAATAACTAGGAAATCAAACATCATAGTGCTCAATATTTGTCGGAACACAGTTCTTAAGGGCTGGGGTATGAACGTTTGGACAGTATTTATTTTGGGACATTAGAGCACATCAGACATATCGAATCGCATTCTGAATACGAAGAATGTCATTCTGATATCAAATAATTTTGATTTTTGAAATTCGCAATTTAATACACATTTTATGGCAAATCATTAAAATTGATATTTTTGATATTTAACAGTACTCGAAGTAAACTTTATAAATCTGATGATTTATACTTAAAGTGTATGTAGGTGGGATGAAAAGCCGACGATCAATTGAAAATTTTGACCTTTCGTATTGAAGATATGGACAAAAAAAATTTTTTTTAAATCCATATCTTCAATATGAAAGGTCAAAATTTTCAATTGACCGTCGGCTTTTCCTTCCTGCTACATACACTTTAAGAATATATCATTAGATTTATATAATTTACTTCGAGGACTGTTATATATCAAAATTTGAAAAATATCAAATTTTTATAATTTGTCATAAAATTTGTATTATATTGTGATTTTCAAAAATGAAAATTATTTAATATCAGAAAGACATGCTTCGTATTCAGAATGCAATTCGATAGGTCTGAGGTGCTCTCATGTCCCATAAAAAATACTGTCGAAACGCAATAAACGCTCATTTTAGATCCCTTAAACCCTCATAAGATTGTATAGTCATAAGGCTCTATGTCAGAAAGTTTGAGAAAGTTCATAAATATTTTTCAAAAACTCATAAAAAGTAAAATTGTATAAAATACACAGCGTTGCATGCAATTGAACAATAATTTGCACAATTTGTTATTCATTCATCAAGCAGAATGTTTAATGCAACTTAAGTAAACTTATGTAACTTTGCCAAATGTTACGCAACTCGAAATTGAATGCAACCATTGGGCTGGTGAAGAAAAAAATGGGCTCAAATGCATATTCGGCAAAGTACACTCGATTACCAATTACCGATTCCCATGTTTCTCAAAATATCTGCTCTCGGAGCTGAGGGAACATTCTCTCGACGCTGTTAATCTAGTCTTTTAATCGATTTAAATCGTACTTGTGTTTTAACTGAAGAAACATAAACACCTCAGTGTGTGCTTGGGGTATTTGTGCTAGTAAAAGCTATTAAACTTTGTGTCAAAATGTCTTGTTGCATGCATAATATCAAATTCCGTTCAAGATGTAGCCAAGTTAGTCGAGTCATGGTAATCCAATAAAGACGACAGCTTGTATCAACAATGACAAGTCATTAGTAACGTTCCCATATTTCCATGTGCAAATTAGGTAAACGTGCTACAGGTATAGTTAATTGTGGGATTACATTTAGCATTTTCCTTGGTATCGCAGCTCTCAAAAGAATGGTACTCTCTCGTGTAAAGTTCAGTGTGCGTTTTACCATCATGACCATGGTGACAAACACAGCCTAACAAAATCTTTATAGTTATTAATCGTGGTTAAGTATACTTTGCATCACGATGTTCTTCTTGACATCTTTTTTTTCTCTTCCCTCCCCTCACACCCCTCTTCTTCATCTCTGTCTCTCTTTCTGATATCTCTACCGTCCCTACCGCCCTTCCTCTCTCTTTAGCTCTCTCTCGCTGAGACATTTTGACATAGAACATTGTAGAACTTTTGCGTTTCTGAAAAGCACAGTTTTAACGAATATGGCAAATATTATACTTCTATAGAGCAGATGCTCATGCCATCAGTGCTTCCTCTTATGCTATATGACAAGCAAGATAAGGAATTTGCTCAGAAGAATTTGTGGAAGAATCAAGAAAGTAGTGTTCTTGCGAATTCTAAATTGTCGCAAGTACAAAGGGGGAGCATGAATAAAATATTTTTAGTCTTAATGCATAGATCCATATATATACAAGTTAATCCAAATAGGGCTATATAAATTACAAATTTATCATAAGTATTCGTGTTTTATCGCCAGCCATTTATTTCAGCACCTAATTGGTAAATGAAAACAGAAAAGAAACGGTTTGTATGCATGAAAACCCCCTACGACATGTATACCTAAGCCCATTAGACTAGTACTTGCCTTATTAAACAGATCCGCAATATATAGCGCTCGCTTCCTTTTCAAGTAAACAAGGAATTTGGATGCGGAATACGATGAGTGGAGCAAATAACCCGATATTTTTGTTCCAATAACGAATTTTGAGACGCTGGTGTCAAAGAATGTTCGATTCACTACATCAAGTAAAGACTATATAAGCAATAAATCTCTTTAGTATGAACATGTGAATGTTTTGTGCCTGGTACGAGCCAATATTATTGATAAGTTGAACACAATATGCTCGTCGGTGAAATAGAAATCTGGTAATGGATAGTACTGTAGTCACCATGGTCAGTAACACATTTTTGTCAATATGACGTACCGTATGTGATAATGATAATATCTTTATAAACCATATTGAAGCAAACTTTAGGTTAAAGCGTGCTTTTTTCATGATTTTTATAATTTTTTACCAAAAAATGCCCATTTTTCCCTTTTTTGTTTGTGGTGAAAAATTAGGGTGTGGCGAAAAACACTTTTTTCTTGGAACAACTTGGAACTCTCTGATAATTTTACTATAGGGTACATACTACTACTATGCTGAAATATCAGTAAGATCGGAGCATGTTTTACCCAGGCAGTAGAACTTCACAAAATTCCTACCTATTTGCTATTTCACACTGTATAGCTCTATATAGAGAACTCGGTAAGAGAACAACCTGGGACCGGAGAAGTAAGTATTCAGATGACATCATTAGTCTATCATAGCCAATATTAAACACTTCGGGTAGTTTATTTGGACCCTACAGAACATCTCCAAGCAATAAATAGTCTAAACATGGCTATAATTATTGTTAGCTACAGACTGGTATGTAGGTAAATATCTATGGTATTAGAGTTACTCAGTCAATTGCCATAGTTTTGGTATTTTTGCATAGATATGTGAACTACAGAAGCACAAAAATATAATGAGATATGATTTTAGAGTAGCTCTGACTTGACCAGGGGTTAAAAGGTCATGTGACAACTGATTTGACGAGGTCAAACCATAATTAATGAGCAGTGTGCTGATCATTGTCGAAACATTATTTTTGCAAAGACGTCCGAAGCATGGAAAGTCAACGTTAGCATTGATATTGCATAGCATGTGACAAAGTGTATTATGTGTGCATTAAAGTATGGCTGCCTCGAAGAGATTATAAGTGTGCAAGTGTGTGGGTGTTATTGAGTAAGATTCGTAGGTAACACAGTTAATGAGCAGTGTGCTGAGCATTGTGGAAACATTATTTTTGCAAAGACGTCCGAAGCATGGAAAGTCAACGTTAGCATTGATATTGCATTGCATGTTACAAAGTGTATTTTGTGTGCATTTGAGTGTATGGTTGCCTCGAGGAGTTTATGAGTGTGCAAGTGTGTGGGTATTATTGAGTAAGATTCGTAGGTAACACAATTCATGAGCAGTGTGCTGAGCATTGTCGAAACATTATTTTTGCAAGGACGTCCGAAGCATGGAAAGTCAACGTTAGCATTGACATTGCATTGCATTGCATTGCATGTGACAAAGTGTATAATGTGTGTATTAAAGTGTATGGCTGCCTCGAAGAAAATTATAAGTGTGCATGTGTGTGGGTGTTATTGAGTAAGATTCGTAGGTAACACAATTAATGAGCAGTGTGCTGAGCATTGTCGAAACATTATTTTTGCAAAGACGTCCGAAGCATGGAAAGTCAACGTTAGCATTGATATTGCATTGCATGTTACAAAGTGTATTTTGTGTGCATTTAAGTGTATGGTTGCCTCGAGGAGTTTATGAGTGTGCAAGTGTGTGGGTATTATTGAGTAAGATTCGTAGGTAACACAATAAATGAGCAGTGTGCTGATCATTGTCGAAACATTATTTTTGCAAAGACGTCCGAAGCATGGAAAGTCAACGTTAGCATTGATATTGCATAGCATGTGACAAAGTGTATTATGTGTGCATTTGATTGTATGGTTGCCTCGAGGAGTTTATGAGCGTGCAAGTGTGTGGGTGTTATTGAATAGGATAAATAATGACCAGTGTGCTGATCATTGTCGAAACATTATTTTTGCAAAGACGTCCGATACATCATACAAGGAAAGTCAACGTTAACTTTAACACTGTATATGTGTCGTGCATTGTGTGCATTAACTTGTATGGTTGCCTCAATGTGTGGATGTTGCATGTTACTGAGTGGGGTTTATAAGTAACACAATTATTTTATCATTGCACGGATCATTTTCATAATTAGTATATAATTAATATTTATATTTTACTGATGTCGATATGTGACCCCTCAGCACAACTGAGCCCGGATGTCGCCAGTGCCACTATTGAGATATGCTCCATCGAACTTAACAATAAACAATAGGAAACAAAGGATTTATTGACTGTTTTATTTATTTTCACTAAAAATGTCAAGTACTATAGACATGATATATATCATTTTAAAGCTAATTTCAAGCAGAATATTTTGGTTGAATATCTCAAAAATGATGATTGGCGACTTCAGGGCTCAGTTGTGCTGTGGGGTCACATATACGGATTTAACGGCAGTTTTTTACCTATGTAAATCATTTAATTGACTTGCATCTCTCCAGAGACTCAACCATTATGTGTGAACACAAATCATTAATTACGTAACTGGTTTTGGACACTATTTTATCTGTACGTGAAATACGAGATACCATTTCTTGAGCATTTTAAAGGAATTTAATCATTTTGATATCCTCTAAGGTTAATGTGAACTTGTGTCGTACAGAGATCTCGTGGGATACGTTTTCTTAAGCATTTCGAAGAAATTTAATCAGTTTGTTATCTTTAGGGAAATTGTGTCGAACAGAGATCACGTACTTAATTAAAAGTTGATACCTAAAGAATGAACAAATCTGTTTGCTCGGGAACTTAATTCAAAGGCACGGGTAGGGTCAAGATGTGACGTCACAAGCCAGTCAACAATTAAATAAGTTTAAATAAAATATATGCAGAGTCGCATCTACAGAAAGTTATTTTAGAGATTAATAAAACAACACCCAAATTTGTTACGAATGTATTTGATAAGTTATATATTTAATATTATACGAACAAAACAAGTTCTGCAGTTCTATATGGCCTTTTAGAACATTTATTACGCATATATTTTATTGGTATATTTTATTACAAAAGTAATACTATTTGATTTGTCTCGGCGGCTCCATGAAAAATAATTTGCTATATCCTTAATGGAGGAAAGAAATTCACTGTTTCAATCCTACGTCATATAGGCTACAATATCAATATATAGCAATATGCAACAGAGCACACTTTCGAAAGTCGTAAGAAATAAAAAAAAACCAGCCGCAATACTTAATCGCAAGCAAGCCGAGAATGCTGTCTTATAAAACAAGATACTCACACGTACCTTGGCCTGGCACGAATTCGGATGTGACTTAACTTGCTGTTCAAGGGACAAATGATATCATTTATGATTTCTTCTTATGAAAAGATGACTATCACAAAGCTAGCATTGTGCCACATTTTGGATCAAGAGACAATCTAAGCAGCAACTTACAGCACCTGTTTTCATATATATAGACCCTAGTAATTTGAATTGAAATACTTCTGGGCAATCTTGTGTGTTAAACCCACCTGCACGTATTTAAATTACTTAAATTTACATAACATTACACCACTAAACAAACTACACTGAACTACACAAGCAATTTCCATCTGCGTAAGATTGTGGCAATCTATATCTTGATTTTAGAATTCTATTCTGTAATTGCATTTGGATCAACTACCGACAAAACGATCAAAAGAGTATAAGTGACGAATCCAAGCTCTGAATACATTTTGTAACATTTCAGCCGCAGGCTATATAGCTCAGAAAGCTATCACATGATCACATGAGGTATAAGTGGAGATTTTATTTTTGTCGGATTATCAATTATTATTATTTCTACGTGATGCATGCCTTATTCATATGGCATGTTAATATTATAACATATGTTTACACGTACTGTATATGATGACTGCAATGATTTACTTTTGTGAATCTGAAGGAGAAAATGGTGCGCTAGCACTCAGAGGAGACAAAAGTTGCGTCATAAATTTGCAAGATCAGTGCCAGTCAATTTGCAAATATAATAAAGAGACAGAAATTACATGGTAATTGTGTAAACTATTTTACGAGGATCTTTGATCTTTCTTTTGAACTAGGTACGATATTTGTACGTGATTATATCGCCGATGCTAGGACTAACGTGAGGACTACTGATATCAGTGATGTGAAAAATCTTCAGAACCTTATACCAAACTACATTGGTTTGGAAGAGTTTGAGCACTACATAAGATAATTCTTAACTGTCTTATGAAATCCGACGGGCGGGCGGTAGTAACAAACGAATTTTAGACGATATCATAAAAAAACGATCAATCGCATCAGCGATAAAACCTAATGTACCAAAACGTTAAACTGACTTTCAGCACAACAAATTCAACTAACCTTGAAATCTTGATGTGTGACACACATCTTAATTAGTAGAAGTCCTATGATCTTTTGTTGCGCTTGCTCCGGGCCCTTGCCCTTTTGTTGACCATATAAAAGAATATCACCTATTCATTATTTCATTTTGTGTATAAAATCAGTGGAAAAAAGTGGAAAATAATAATAAAAAAAGATAAATGCAGGGGGGGGAATGTTAAACTTAAATGTGCAGAAAAGACAAGTGTCGTATTATGTCGTTTTATGGTCGCGTATTATTGTCTCCCCTCTAGTGTTTGGGCACATTGTGTTAAGAAGATATGAGAATGCCGCTGGCCTCTGTATGACGAGGAAACTCGAAAAGTGTATTACCGCGATGCCTAGAATCCTAGTTAAAATATTATATTACTGTCTATTGTACATGCTTGCAGCCGAAACTTGATTAGAGGGAAAAACAAGTAAAATGCCTGAAATGATCAAATATTGACATGTGGTTTTCAAGTGCATCTTACAAGCGTAAACAAGAAAATATCATTAAATTGAAAACATATAATATTACCCTGCGAGATGTATGATAAGCGCAAATGCTATGAAATATGAGACCAATAATAATTCACTTGTATTAGATTTCAACTACATTGATGACCAAATAGACACATTCAAATATTTTCAAACAACGTTCTAATTTTAAAAGTAAGTAGAATGCAGCTATAAAACAAAATTGTCATGAACAAACCGTTAACAAAACATTGACCTCCAATGTTCAATGTTTGTCAGGCAATATCATTCGGTTGTACTAATTTCACGCACAGCTACGTCCTAGGTTTTACCTAATGCTATCTCCTTTGCCTCTATTGTATTAAATTTGCCTTCATATGGTCAACCAGTTAGCCATCTCAGGTATTTGACTAATTGATGGGCGACATCTTTGTCGCTTATCGTTTTATGGTCAAGATGAAAGCGATGAACTATCATAAGTTTGTTATTTCGCTATTTATTACTACGGATGCAATGAAGCCTTTCAAACTAGTGATGATATTTGCTCACATTACTTTCGATTCCATTATTTTAATTATTTTCGATTCCGAGTTTTCGAGAACATTATCTGCATGTTTTGAATATACTTCGAATATAATAATTTTTCTGTGTATGATTGTCTTTACAAACGCCCATCAATTCAAATCAATTTAAAAAACGGCCTATGCCTTAATCTTATGAGATGCTTGGCAGTTACGAAAAAAACTTGTAGAGGCATCCTTCTTTTTGTTATTATATATCTCTGTAAAACATAATGTAAATCCTTCTGATAATGCGTATCTTTATAATAATACACCAAAAACGAAGCTGTCATGCGTTCGCTCCTAAAGTGATTTTTTTCTTTGATTTTGCTAGAAATGTACCCAGAGGTACATGTGCTATACTGTGCTAGATGGAAGAAAAGATTTAAGGAAAACTATTTCGATAACCTTGAGTATAATAGAATGATTTTCGCTTTTAGGATGGTTTTGTGTTTTTCTTCGGAAATCAAGTTTTATTGCTAAATGCCAAATGCTGTGTAGGATTGTACGATGGTCGGTTCATAGTTTATCTTTGTGCCTCGGACGACGTCTCTGCCGACGAACACAGGCACCCAACAATACCCTGGGATTTTATGATGCACATCGCCCATCGATCATCGCCCGACGATGCGAAATATTTTACATGTATAGGGTGCAGTCTATTTCTGTACGTTTACATTGAAGTTAAATCCTGAAAAAGATTTACATTAGATTTACATCTTTATAATTCCTTCACCCATTCCTTCAGGTCAGACAATGATATCTCACCAAGATATCCTTGAGTGCATGCAAGCCGTGTGTCTCCTCTATTTAATGATTCCAAAATAAGCAGACACGCTTAATCCTGTCATCTGTTTGTTCTTTCAATCTTTTCTCAACCAAGAGATCATCTCAGAAGATTGAAAAAATGACAGGAAGAAAGCTGAAAACTATCCCATATCACTGACATCTGTCAAATGTAAACTTCTAGAACATGTCATCTGTCACGGTTGTTTGATGTACTAAAATGCAAACTATAGATGGCGCTATTTAACCTAAATCATATTTCTTAATTTGTAAGTGGTAGCCCAGCAAACACAAAACGTTTTCGACATCATTCGCAAAAGGTTGTCAGAAAACGTTTAAATGTCGGGTTATATAAAGGGTATATTCAGAGTATAAAATGTTTTCATAACCTTAAAAAACATTTTTTGATAATCTACTGCTCAGCAAACAAAAATGTTTTACAGAAAACGTTTAAATGTCGGGTTATATAAAGGGTATAAAAAGGTTTTAATAACATTCCAAAAACATTCATGAAAACTTTATACAAAACATTCTAAACAGAATGTTATTTTGGGGTTGAAAAAATATTTTGCGAAAAAATTTTGCCCAAAATATTTTCAATAACGTTTTAAAAACGTTTTATGACCTTTTATAACCCGACATTTAAATGTTATTAAAAGGTTTTGAAAAAAAAACATTTTAAGAACATTTCTGTGTTTGCTGGATTCAAACATTTTAACATAATGTTATTTAAGTATTGACACAATATTTGGCAAAAATGTTTGCAAAAATAGTTTACAATAACATTTTTGAAAACATTTAAAAATATTGTCGTAGTGTGTTTTCATACAAAACGTTTTAAAACGTTATCATGACCTTTATATAACCCGACATTTTAATGTTATTAAAACGTTTTTACCTGAACCAAAAGCCAAAATATAACTTATTTAAAACGTTTTTAAAACGTTTTTGTGTTTGCTGGGAGGTGATCAATACTGCCTTTAAAACAGATGGAATAGGTGAAACTAGCAGCAAAGAGATTTTATACACATATTTCATCTAAAAATAAAAGAAACTATTTGTATTAAAAGCTTGAAAGAGTAATTTTCAGTAACTAAATAGCGCCACCAATTTTGTCATAAATAGATACATTTTATATCCGAAAAGCTTTTTAAACAATGCTGTAAAAGTGAATAATTTTGTAAAAAAAAGGGGAAATTTAAAGGTGAAAATGACTCAAAAGCATCCGCATACATTAGCATGATATCGCTTTTAGCTGTTTGAGCCTAAAATTGCGTTGTACATGATGTTTTGTTTGAAAAACTAATTAATGATCACATCAAATAGCCGTGCTCCTGTATAGCAGTATCATGCGTCACCTCGATAAAGCATAATACACTCAACGATGCCTAAAACGACTTCTGCAAAAGACGATCATTCATGTGTGACACAGCTTATCCAAACCATCCCAGATCTAGCTAAGAGCGCGTCGACACACAAGACCAAGTAGATATCATCATTTTTGAAGGCATTTGATCGAGTTTCATATTTGAGACTACTTCACAAAATGAAGATTCATGGCATTGAGGTCAACACATATGCCTGGATTGCTGATGTTCTGAGCCATCGCTCCCAGCAAGTGATCTTGGATGGAGCTATACATCTAAATCATCTTCTGTCCACTCCTATGTCCCGCAAAGCAGTTTGCTTGCATTGGCCATTGCTCTTTCTCCTCTTCGTCAATGACTTGCATGATGTTATATAACCTCAATCCACGGTCAAGTTATTTGTAGATTATTGCATCCTCTGTAGGAAATTTCAGTAGCCTAAATATTGGTTGATGGAGTTTCATCAAAAATAATCCACGTCACTAACCATGCTACAAAAAGAAGATTATGAAGATAACATCCAGGGCCATACTCTCGATGAGGTAGAATCTGAACAATACTTGGGCGTCAATATCCATCACAATCTCTCCTGGAATCCTCACCCCACATTCATCAAAAATCAGTGCCCTAGGGAGACCAACGTTCTCTGTTACAAGACACTGCTGTGCCCAGTATTGGAATATGATAGTGTCGTCTGGGATTCGCACTGCACTACCTATCAGGCAATTGGGCTATTCCAGTTGAAATCCACTCTACCCCTGTATTATGGCTTTAATAGCCATTCTCCCCCTGTATTATGGCTTTAATAGCCATTCTCCCCCTGTATTATAGCTTTAATAGCCATTCTCCCCTGTATTATGGCTTTACCTATATCTTCCACAACTAGCTGGAGTGAGTATTTCAAATAGAAGTTACCCAATTGTCTATTCTATTCGAAACTCGAATTCGAAACTGCAATACCCGGGCTGCAATGGGCAATCTTACATGGTATGGTCTGTTTATCGCACCTAAGTTGTAGTTCAGCACTGTAAATTTCCTACATCTACCTTGCAAAAGTACGACTTTAAGCCAAGTGCTGACTTTACTATAAAAGAAGAAGAAGACGATGGTTAACTAAGCTGCTATATCCGGCTGCATAGTGAGAGTTTAAATATTTGTATATTATAACAGACTATCATTTTACAAATACGATATCATAATAGTATTTGGACATCGCGGTTGAAATATTTGTTCAAGTTTCATCAAGATACGTGTAGGGTACAGTCAATGCCCGAACGTTTACAGTGTCGTTAAATCTTGAAAGAGATTACCAGCTATTACCGCATTAAACTGTTACAGCTTTACCCACTATTAAGTCAGACGTCTAATAATATTGCTGGCATTCTGGCATCACAATGCTAAAGCTTATAGAAGCCACACAAAAAATCCTCTGTTCAATTATTTATATAAAACATTATTATTTGATGTCCGGAATTTGATGCTACTGAACCAACTGTAACCTTTACAAAAACGGTTTAAATATGTTTGCAATAATGAGTTTGTATTCAGTCTTATTATTTCATACTTACTGCACTGACTGTAACTTTTACAAGAACAGTTTAAACAATGAGTATTTATTCAGTCTGGGTCCATTAGTGTCACAAGGTGTTGCTTTTGAATTGTGTCCCAAATGGTTAACATGAATCACTGTCTACATGTAATAGAAGATGGTGTATCAAGCATGAGATTGAAATAGAATGGAAAGAAACGCTGTCAAGGCCGTGAACTGCCTTGTTGCATATAACATTAAGTATTGAAGTCATGTAATAACAAGACTTCATGTTTACCTCGTGAAATGTAATAAAGCAAATCGACACAAAAGGGAGAGCAATTACCGGTGTTTCGAAAATGACAAACTTCAAAGAGAATCATGGGAATATGTTCCGGAGTATATCATGTACGTGATAGGGAATTATAATGTATGGCATCGAACATAAAAACCAATGTTAATCATTGCTAGTCGCAGCTTACAATGGATGGCGCTGTGTTTGTCGCATGCAACGAAAGAACACATGGAAAATGTCAATCTTCAACCAAACATTAAATATACTGTGCACAAAATGTAGCAATTAATAGATGGAGAATTTTGTTCTGCGTGTTTTCATACCTCATTTGGCGCTATGCAAGATCTGGACCATTCGTATTATCTTTGATGGAATTCCATAGCTAGCCATAATTCTCCTCAGGCTTTCTCGATGTACGGAGTCAAGCGCTTTTTCAAAGTCCACTAATGTAATATACATGTAGGTTGAGTAGAGTATGGGATTACATTTAGCATTTTCTTGGTATCGCTGCTCTCAAAAGAATGGGACTCTCTCGCGTAAATATTAGTGTGAATTTTACCATTATGCCCATGTTGACAAATACCAAAACCAAAAACCTTAAGAACCGTACCCCTACTCTCCACCTCTTTCTCTCTCCCCACCTCTTTCTCTCACCTCTTTCTGATCTCTCTACCCTCCCTACCTTCCTTCCTCTCTCTCGCTGTCACAGACATAGAACATTGTAGACATTTTGCATTTTTGGAAATATAATCCAGTTTTAGCGAATCTGAAGGAGTTACAATACTTCTTTAGAGCAGATGCTCATACATTAAACTACCTCTTTTCTATCCGTTCACGAGTCAAATATCAATCAATCCTAATACAGATCATTGATTGATCTTTGAATCCGTGGGAAGGTTTAAAATGAGGTAGTTTCGTAAAATACTTATATTTCAAGAACGGTGTGATCAATTGTTCAAATTCAGAAAGTATGTGATAGCTGATTTATTCCTCAACCACATCAGTTATTTAGTTATGTTTGGTTTGGGCGCTAAAATACCAGAAAATTCAGTTTCCGACGATACAGTTTTTTCAGAGACGTATTGATAAATACGTATTTTTAAATATAGTCGAAGGTAGCTGGTGATACTGCACAGCATGTGACAAAATGTATAATGCGGGCATAAAGTGCATATTGCCTCTATTGTATTACCGTAGTCTATGCCAGCTATGGAATCCTATCGGGGATACGTGTAAAACATAATTACATTAGATAAGCTCGTAAAACTTCAAAAGTGGGTTATAGAGCAGTATCCAACAGCTTTTACAGGGCCACACAACACATTTGTTTGCTAAACATTATTACTCTTGAATACGTGTACTCACTTGAATTAGGTGTCATTAATGTAAGTATTCTAAATCAGACGTCCACAACTACCAGATATAATCTAACCTAATGATGAACACGAATAACACTTTTTGGCAATTGAGGACCCTAGATCTAAAAGGAAGTCACGTGTTATCATAGTTTTTCGTCATAAAATGACATTTGGATGCATGATTACAAGTACTATCTTTAAAAAAGGTTTTGTCGAGAAAAATATGTATAATTTATATAATTTTTTGCATTTTCAAGTACTGCTAATCATTTGATAACTATTATGATAGCGCTTGTAACACAAGCTATAAGTCTCGAGATCCTAACTGTACAGTTTTCCCCTGTCGATATTTGCACATAGTACGCATAACGTATTGGTGATTTTGAGAAAGAATGTTGAATAACTAGGAAATCAAACATCATAGTGCTCAATATTTGTCGGAACACAGTTCTTAAGGGCTGGGGTATGAACGTTTGGACAGTATTTATTTTGGGACATTAGAGCACATCAGACATATCGAATCGCATTCTGAATACGAAGAATGTCATTCTGATATCAAATAATTTTGATTTTTGAAATTCGCAATTTAATACACATTTTATGGCAAATCATTAAAATTGATATTTTGATATTTAACAGTACTCGAAGTAAACTTTATAAATCTGATGATTTATACTTAAAGTGTATGTAGGTGGGATGAAAAGCCGACGATCAATTGAAAATTTTGACCTTTCGTATTGAAGATATGGATTTTTTTTAAATCCATATCTTCAATATGAAAGGTCAAAATTTTCAATTGACCGTCGGCTTTTCCTTCCTGTTACATACACTTTAAGAATATATTATTAGATTTATATAATTTACTTCGAGGACTGTTATATATCAAAATTTGAAAAATATCAAATTTTTATAATTTGTCATAAAATTTGTATTATATTGTGATTTTCAAAAATGAAAATTATTTGATATCAGAAAGACATGCTTCGTATTCAGAATGCAATTCGATAGGTCTGAGGTGCTCTCATGTCCCATAAAAAAAAATACTGTCGAAACGCAATAAACGCTCATTTTAGATCCCTTAAACCCTCATAAGATTGTATAGTCATAAGGCTCTATGTCAGAAAGTTTGAGAAAGTTCATAAATATTTTTCAAAAACTCATAAAAAGTATAATTGTATAAAATACACAGCGTTGCATGCAATTGAACAATAATTTGCACAATTTGTTATTCATTCATCAAGCAGAATGTTTAATGCAACTTAAGTAAACTTATGTAACTTTGCCAAATGTTACGCAACTCGAAATTGAATGCAACCATTGGGCTGGTGAAGAAAAATGGGCTCAAATGCATATTCGGCAAAGTACACTCGATTACCAATTACCGATTCCCATGTTTCTCAAAATATCTGCTCTCGGAGCTGAGGGAACATTCTCTCGACGCTGTTAATCTAGTCTTTTAATCGATTTAAATCGTACTTGTGTTTTAACTGAAGAAACATAAACACCTCAGTGTGTGCTTGGGGTATTTGTGCTAGTAAAAGCTATTAAACTTTGTGTCAAAATGTCTTGTTGCATGCATAATATCAAATTCCGTTCAAGATGTAGCCAAGTTAGTCGAGTCATGGGAATCCAATGAAGACGACAGCTTGTGTCAACAATGACAAGTCATTAGTAACGTTCCCATTCCATGTGCAAATTAGGTAAACGTGCTACAGGTATAGTTAAGTATGGGATTACATTTAGCATTTTCCTTGGTATCGCATGTATCGTGTAAAGTTCAGTGTGCGTTTTACCATCATGCCTATGTTGACAAACACAGCCTAACAAAATCGTTATAGTTATTAATCGTGGTTACGTATACTTTGCACGATGTTCTTCTTGAGATCTTTTTTCTCTTCCTTCCCCCTCACACCCCTCTTCTTCCCCTCCGTCCCTACCGCCCTTCCACTCTCTATAGCTCTCTCTCGCTGAGACATTTTGACATAGAACATTGTAGAACTTTTGCGTTTTTGAAAATAATACAATAAGCACAGTTTTAACGAATATGACAAATATTATACTTCTATAGAGCAGATGCTCATGCCATCAGTGCTTCCTCTTATGCTATATGACAAGCAAGGTAAGGAATTTGCTCAGAAGTATTTGTGGAAGAATCAAGAAAGTAGTGTTCTTGCGAATTCTAAATTGTCGCAAGTACAAAGGGGGAGCATGAAGAAAATATTTTTAGTCTTAATGCATATATCCACATAGAAGTTAATCGAAATAGGGCTATATAAATTACAAATTTATCATAAATATTCGTGTTTTATCGCCAGCCATTTATTTCAGCACCTAATTGGTAAATGAAAACAGAAAAGAAACGGTTTGTATGCATGAAAAACCCCTGCGACATGTATACCTAAGCCCCTTATTAAACAGATCCTCGCTCGCTTCCTTTTCAAGTAAACAAGGAATCTGGATGCGGAATACGATAAGTGGAGCAAATAACCCGATATTTTTGTTCCAATAACGAATTTTGAGATGCTGGTGTCTAAGAATGTTCGATTCACTACATCAAGTAAAGACTATATAAGCAATAAATCTCTTTAGTGTGAACATGTGAATGTTTTGTGCCTGGTACGAGCCAATATTATTGATAAGTTGAACACAATATACTCGTCGGTGAAATAGAAATCTGGTAATGGATAGTACTGTAGTCACCATGGTCACTAACACATTTTTGTCAATATGACGTACCGTATGTGTATTATGATAATGATAATATCTTTATAAACCATATTGAAGCAAACTTTGGGTTAAAGCGTGCTTTTTTCATGTTTTTTATAATTTTTTACCAAAAAATGCCCATTTTTCCTTTTTTGTGTGTGGTGAAAAATTAGGGTGTGGCGAAAAACACTTTTTTTCTTGGAACAACTTGGAACTCTCTGATAATTTTACTAGGGTACATCCTACTACTATGCTGAAATATCAGTAAGATCGGAGCATGTTTTACCCAGGCAGTAGATTTTCACAAAATCCCTACCTATTTGCTATTTCAAGCAGTATAGCTCTATATAGAGAACTCGGTAAGAGAACAACCTGGGACCGGAGTATTCAGATGACATCATTAATCTATCATAGCCAATATTTTAAAACACTTCGGGTAGTTTATTTGGATTTTTTTTAATTTGATTTGTTCGGGTTTTAACAACCCTGGATAACCCAAGAAAGCCTCTATTGAAGCTTATTTCCATTGGGGTCCATTTGAATACCGGGACGGGTTGGGAACAGTCAGGGGTTAACACCCTACTCTTTTCGAAACTGACTGCGAGATATACATGTACAGGTATGGCTCTCTGCACACGGGACCAACGGCTTAACGTCCCCTTCGAAGAACGGAGTACTTTCATGATTCATTTACCCAATTCTAAATGAACCATGGGGAGAGCGGATGTCTGAATTTAATCTACAGATGTTGCCAATTAATTTTAGACATCTTTTTCCAAGTCAATATCCCAGCAAATCTCCATCGCTGGGAATTGAACCCGGGACCTCATGCACTAAAGGCAAGTACCCTAACCATTAGACCACGCTCTCACGCCTACAGAACACCACCAAGCAGTAAATAGTCTAAACATGGCTATAATTATTGTTAGCTACAGACAGGTATGTAGGTAAATATCTATGGTATTAGAGTTACTCAGTCAATTGCCATAGTTTTGGTATTTTTGCATAGATATGTGAACTACAGAAGCACACAAATATAATGAGATATGATTTTAGAGCAGCTCTGACTTGACCAGGGGTTAAAAGGTCATGTGACAACTGATTTGACGAGGTCAAACCATAATTAATGAGCAGTGTGCTGATCATTGTCGAAACATATTTTTGCAAAGACGTCCGAAGCATGGAAAGTCAACGTTAGCATTGATATTGCATGTGACAAAGTGTATAATGTGTGCATTAAAGTGTATGGTTGCCTAGAAGAGATTATAAGTGTGCAAGTGTGTAGGTGTTATTGAGTAAGATTCGTAGGTAACACAGTTAATGATCAGTTTTGTTGATCATTGTCGAAATATTATTTATGCAAGGACGTCCGAAGCATGGAAAGTCAACGTTAGCATTGATATTGCATAGCATGTGACAAAGTGTATTACGGTATGTGTGCATTTGAGTGTAGGGGTGCCTCGAGGAGTTTATGAGTGTGCAAGTGTGTGGGTATTATTGAGTAAGATTCATAGGTAACACAATTCATGAGCAGTGTGCTGATCATTGTCGAAACATTATTTATGCAAGGACGTCCGAAGCATGGAAAGTCAACGTTAGCATTTATATTGCATAGCATGTGACAAAGTGTATTATGTGTGCATTTGAGTGTATGGCTGCCTCGAAGAAAATTATAAGTGTGCAAGTGTGTAGGTGTTATTGAGTAGGAATCGTAGTTAACACAATTAATGAGCAGTGTGCTGATCATTGTCCAAACATTATTTTTGCAAGGACGTCCGAAGCATGGAAAGTCAACGTTAGCATTGACATTGCATAGCATGTGACAAAGTGTATAATGTGTGCATTAAAGTGTATGGCTGCCTCAAAGAAAATTATAAGTGTGCATGTGTGTGGGTGTTGTTGAGTAAGATTCGTAGGTAACACAATTAATGAGCAGTGTGCTGATCATTGTCGAAACATTATTTTTGCAAAGACGTCCGAAGCATGGAAAGTCAACGTTAGCATTGATATTGCATAGCATGTGACAAAGTGTATTATGTGTGCATTTGATTGTATGGTTGCCTCAAGGAGTTTATGAGTGTGCAAGTGTGTGGGTGTTATTGAATAGGATAAATAATGACCAGTGTGCTGATCATTGTCGAAACATTATTTTTGCAAAGACGTCCGATACATCATACAAGGAAAGTCAACGTTAACTTTAACACTGTATATGTGTCGTGCATTGTGTGCATTAACTTGTATGGTTGCCTCAATGTGTGGATGTTGCATGTTACTGAGTGGGGTTTATAAGTAACACAATTATTTTATCATTGCACGGATCATTTTCATAATTAGTATATAATTAATATTTATATTTTACTGATGTCCATATACGGATTTAACGGCAGTTTTTTTACCTATGTAAATCATTTAATTGACTTGCATCTCTCCAGAGATTCAACCATTATGTTTGAACACAAATCATTAATTACGTGACTGGTTTTGGACACTATTTTATCTCTACGTGAAATACGAGCCGTGGAATACCATTTCTTGAGCATTTTAAAGGAATTTAATCATTTTGATATCCTCTAAGGTTAATGTGAACTTGTGTCGAACAGAGATCTCGTGGGATACGTTTTCTTAAGCATTTCGAAGAAATTTAATCAGTTTGTTATCTTTAGGGAAATTGTGTCGAACAGAGATCACGTACTTAATTAAAAGTTGATACCTAAAGAATGAACAAGTCTGTTTGCTCGGTAACTTAATTCAAAGGCACGGGTATGGTCAAGATGTGACGTCACAAGCCAGTCAACAATTAAATAAGTTTAAATAAAATATACGCAGAGTCGCATCTGCAGAAAGTTATTTTAGAGATGAATAATACAACACCCAAATTTGTTATAAATGTATTTGGTAAGTTATATATTTAATATTATAAGAACAAAACAAGTTCTGCAGTTCTATATGGCCTTTTAGAACATTTATTACGCATATATTTTATTGGTATATTTTATTACATGATCCTATAAAAGTAATACTATTTGATTTGTCTCGGCGGCTCCATGAAAAATAATTTGCTATATCCTTAATGGAGGAAAGAAATTCACTGTTTCAATCCTACGTCATATACAATATCAATATATAGCAATATGCAACAGAGCACACTTTCGAAAGTCGTAAGAAATAAAATAAACATATATCCATGGCAAATATGGAAGGCTTTTGAGCCGCAATACTTAATCGCAAGCAAGCCGAGAATGCTGTCTTATAAAACAAGATACTCACACGTAGCTTGGCTTGGCACGAATTCGGATGTGACTTAGCTTGCTGTTCAAGGGACAAATGATATCATTTATGATTTCTTCGTATGAAAAGATGATTTTCGCAAAGCTACCATTGTGCCACATTTTGGATCAAGAGACAATCTAAGCAGCTATACTTCCAGCACCTGTTTTCATATATAGACCCTAGTAATTTGAAGTAAAATACTTCTGGGCAATCTTTTGTGTTAAACCCACCTGCACGAATTTAAATTACTTAAATTTACATAACATTACACCACTAAACAAACTACACTGAACTGCACAAGCAATATCCATCTGCGTAAGATTGTGACAATCTATATCTTGATTTTAGAATTCTATTCTGTAATTGCATTTGGATCAACTACCGACAAAACGATCAAAAGAGTAAGTGACGAATCCAAACTCTGAATACATTTTGTAACATTTCAGCCGCAGGCTATATAGCTCAGAAAGCTATCACATGATCACATGAGGTATAAGTGGAGATTTTATTTTTGTCGGATTATCAATTATTATTTCTACGTGATGCATGACTTATTCATATGGCATGTTAATATTATAACATATGCTTACACATACTGTATATGATGACTGCAATGATTTACTTTTGTGAATCTGAAGGAGAAAATGGTGCGCTAGCACTCAGAGGATACAAACATCGCGTCATAAAGAGAAAAAACTATAAATATTACCACTTAAACCAATTCAAACGTCAGGGGGTTTCTCTGGATTATTGATATATTAATGTCATTCAGTAAGAAACATTACAAATTAAGGCTCCAATGATGGCTGCCGTGTGTTATTGATTCAAAACTCTTGTTTCATAAATGAGTTAAAGTATTGGTACGACTGTTTTACATAATATTATTGCAAAACCACATGCTGGCATAATGGCATTGAAATATATTGAAGCTTTAGGTAGGGGGGTCCAATTTCACCAATAGGTGTATCTACGAGATGGGGATTCAGCAAACACGTTTTGGAGTGCTTTATATGTAAACTATTTTGCTGTTTGGCCTGCCAAGTGTAACATAATCGAGTACACTATCCGATCACTCGGCATCTTTTTTCTTTCTTTCGCTGAAGTCTTTCATTTCCGTCTCTTTTAAAACATACTTAAGTACATGCAAGTGATATTAGTTGTATACCCGGGGTTTTATTATATGAATGCAGTCCGTTAATTAAACACTCATAAATAATATAAATACATTATTCGGATTTGATTTTTTGTACAAGTAGCTACAAGTTGTTTATTTTATTTACAGCTTTCGAGGGTATGCCATTCATGCTATTATAATTATTTTAAGGATACTGATAGAGGATTGAAGACCAAACGAACATATTCTTAATTGGTAGAATTTAAACCGTTACACACAACTAAATTTATTCACTTACGCACAGCGTCATCATCCCTATATCTTCGTGTCAAAAATTGCCGTGATAGTACGGCGAATCCTCTCGTTTTTCAATAGCTACGCATGGCGATTTTGTTCGAGATAGGCCGAGCGACTCAGGCTAAGCATACCATTTACACCATACGACTATCATATGAGATACCACCAAGTTTCTATTCTACACATTATTACGAATTGCGTATGCTCTAGTACCCCATATGATGTTGCTATTACAAGAAAATTCGATTTGTTTTCAGGTAAAACCCAGGTTTTGTTTTTAATACACTAACTTGAAATTAAATACACTAATTAGCGGCCATTGCTGTTTGATGTGGCTATGTTTTACTGCATTTTTAAAGTAACGATATAAAAATTGTGATATATTTAATTTTGAGAATTTACAATTATATAAAGGAACACATTTAGCCCATTCACCTAAGATCCAGGTGCTTGTATAGAATATTCAATCACATGTCTATATAACACAATGTATTATGTAAACTTTCTTTATCTGTGTCAATAATCATGATAATAGAATATTGATTCCAATAGAATTGAATACATTTTGAGTTTGTACTTTTACCATTGAGCGATCAAGCGATCGATTTCTAGCCAATCAGATAGGACTCTTTTTCTTGCGTTCGGCGAAATACCAATCGCCCGTCGCTCACCAACGGAGTATGGAGCTGTATGGAAAAATATTTATAATATAGGGTGTTGACACTGTGTTACGTGAGCTTTCGACAGGTCGACTCTGTGTCTTTATCAAACTGATAGTGACTGGTTATTGATCTGGGATGTCACATACGAGCTGGCGATGTCATGTGACAGAACAGGTTCATAGACCGGTGGTAGCTGGTGGCGGCCTTTGTCCTTTTTCATTGAACTGGGGTAGCGTCTGATGTTGATGGCTTCCCTTACACCTCGGTTAAACCAATTGGAGTCCTGATCTAGCACTTTAACATCCTTCCACGCGATGGTACCCGCGGCTTGGGCGTATTGAGAGACTGGCGAGGAACCTCTTGCGTTTGTGTTCCGTCACCCTGGAGCTTAACGTGCGCTCAGATTCTCCAACATATGCAGCGGGGCAATCCTCACATGTAATGTGATGGGCAGTTCCGGACCGTTGCTCACTAGCGGTCTTGTCTTTAGGAGCAACAAGGTTCTGACGGACGGGGTTAACCAGTTTGTAGTGTGTGCGGATGCCTTTAGCTTGAAATAGGCGAGTAAATGTCTCAGAGACTCCCTGTACGTAGGGGATAACCACACTACCTTTGGCAGGCGGTCTATTTTGGTACTTGGTTTTCTGTTTGCCCCTTTCTTTGCCTGTTTCAAATCTATAAGCCTCCTTGCATGATCGCCTGCCGAATTCAACTACCTGCTTCGACCGGACATCATGCAGTTATTGTTAACTACATGTATACACACAACACAGGGGCACTCACATAGGTAATTGACCCGTACTAGTAGCGCTGTGCTGTGGGTATAGGAGATGAACTAGTTAGCGTCATATACCAAAAAGTATAAAAGCTCTGATTTTAGTACTTGCTCTATGTTTCAATTACTTATTCTTTTCAAAATATCTGAATTTTTAATCAGGTACAAGCTTTAATAACGGGGGAGCGTGCATTTGTATGAGAAAGGAAATCTACCATCTTATCCAAACTCCCGTGTTAATCCAATGCACATTTTGCTTCACCGGGCCGCCCTGACTTGGTCGCGTTTGGAAGAGGAGTGCCACCAAACCGTAATAGGTACAAATTTAGTACTTTCTGTCAATCAAGTATGGTTTATATACAAGTCAATCTTTAAATTATTAGCATAGTCCTTATAATAACGGTGGAGCGCCTTGATGAGTAAATGATAGCAAACCAGTGAAAAATCTCCAAAACTCAGTCAGTGGAGTTCCACCCGTACATGTCAATAGCGTCATTATCGATTGGATTAGTCGACCGTAGCGGACAATTCGATCGCTCATTGGATTAATATTATCACGTGGTAAGAAATGTGCATTGGACAATCGATTACTATAATGGTTTAGTACTGCATATTTCAGTTTAATCTTCACTAAGCGGGTTTATGGCTGAAAGGTCACGGTGAATTTGCCGTGGACAAAACTGCACTATGAGACTAAGTTTCAACCCTGGTCCTATTGGGTAATAAATTGAAATAGATTGAATAAGAATACTTGTTGAATATATTTGGAGTATATAATAGATAGCTCTTAATGGAAATGTAATTTTTATAACGTAAAGTTTGAGGTTTAAAGTGACCACGGACCGAGCGTAAATGCACATATAGCTGAGTCAACCCCGGAATCAACTCGAAATTTATGTAATTCCTGTACTCATGTTCCGATCCCGATGAAATTACAGAAATCTGAGATTTAGAAGTCTATGTTTTCAGGCACATTTCAGACAATATCTTCCAATTGGGTCACTTGTGAGAGAACGGATGTGAGATTCCGAAATGAAAAATTCAGATGTTTAACCCATTTGCATAATCTTCCCAACACGTTTATGCAAACACCTGCATACAGGATTTGAGTAAAAGCAATTTAAAACGACATCTTTTTGAACATCATCGAAGACACTATTTGTATAATGTAATATCACTGAATACACACACAACCCGTAATTGATTTTATGTAAATTGGCATCACAAATACTAAATGGGACATACACAATTCCTTAACTTTGATTAATGTCTGCTATAGCACTGACACGCAACTTTCTAGGATTGAATACCAGATTTAACCAATACAAATTTTATATTATCCCGATTAAACACTTTGCATTTCAAATTATAGGTGTTGACTTGAAATATGTTGAAATATTATGTTGAAATACAAGGCTGGACTAAAAAGTTAAATTGCACGTAATGAGTAGGCCCATGCTTAAAAACCGCACAGTCGGGTCGATCTGAGGTATAATGTATAGGCCTGTAATTATTTTAGGCACTGCTTGAAGGCAGGTCTTCGGCCCAAAAGCATGTGAAAATTACTGTGGGCCCGCCGATCATGCAGGACCGTCACATTTTGTCACCAAAGTCAGTATTAAGACGGAATCCATGTTAACTTCAACATCGATCCATGCATGCTTTGGTAATTTCGAGTCTCAAGTCTTATAAAGTGTCAGTGGACCTGTGCAACTTTAAAAAGTTTGGCAATTTTTTTTAAAAGCAGTGATATAAATAGTGTAAAAATGATGCACCAAATGGCTTCAATTAAATCATAATTTTACAAAATTTCCCACCTTCTCAGGTGGGAACCCCCTCAGACACCCCATGCGTATGGATAAACAACTGGTCGTTTTCGCTTCTGTATTGGGCACCTGTACCATTTTCGCTTCTGCTTTGATCGACTCCCGGCACTATAATGTTTAAAACAATAATTTATATATACAATAAGTGGAAAGTTAAATTGCTTCAATTGGGCGGTAATTATGCAAATTTTCGACTTTTTCGGTAGATGACTCATTTAAGACAGACCATCACGATATAATTAGGGTCAGAGGTTACGGATGTTAGGGTTAGCCTAGAGTTAGAGTTGGGGTTATCGTGATGGTCTGTCTTAAATCAGACATTTACCGCCTTTTCAAACTAAACTTTTACACAATAATATTGCCAAAAAGGACCACCAAGTGCAATTAGGTCTTCATTTTGAAAATTTTCTCATTTCTGAGACATCCCTCTGAGTCAAGCAAGCGTGACGCGATGGCGCTTCGAGACAATTGTTTTCATTTTATAATTTTTCTCAAATTGCCCCCCCCCCCCTCCACCTCACTGCTCTAGATCCGCCAAAGCGGTTAAGGTCTCCGACAGTACTTTAAGACCCATTATTTGGATTATGATCCAGTTCTTTAAAGCCTCAAACTGTGACAATTGTAGCTCTTTATCTCAAATTATTTGGAAAAATTTTGAATTATTTAGCAGCTCCATTGCATTGGCCCAATTTTAGTTCACTAGACTTCCCAAAAAATTGAGTTTATAGCCCTATTTTGCCCGAAAATCAGTTCTTAGTTCCCGCGCCTCACACCCCTTCCAAAATGTAAGTTGAATGACGCCCGGAAGTACAAAGTGCTCGGCACGACATTCCCAAAACACTTTGCCACATTATATGGAACATTATACTCGTCTAGACGGCATTGTTACATAATCACCTCGAACTTGCAAGGGTAATTGCAATTCATAAATTTTTTCAATTCTAGACCTGGAAAATACAGCTTTCAATTCAATATACGACTTTCCTTTCTTTATAAAATCTTTTTTGTGCAGCCATAATTTCGATTCGAAACTGTATAGGCCCAATTTGTGTGAAAATTGAGGGCGCTATTTACATTATGTTAAATTTTATTTAACCAAGTAAAGTAATATGAGTTATCCTTTTCATTTCATGATGAAGAGTTTTTAGAAAATTTCCTTACAATATATCACACTGCACTAGTACGTTCACGCGGTACATCTGCATTGAACCATGTTAAAGAACAGGGATAAAGACCTGGATCGAAATTCTATAGAATATTCATATCATGCTAATTACTCGCACCTGTAAGATTAGTAACTTTGAAAAGAGTGGTATTGTATTCAATCTATGATTGCAGACATATACATGTGATTAGTGCTACCTGCTTGTAGTGCAGGGCGGTATATTCAAAATTGAATTCACCTACAAGTATTGCTATAGTAGTTAATCTTGTTACATCATCACTTCTACCGCGAATACAAAAGCGCCATCACAGTCTTGATTTTCACCTCTTATACAAGTCACTTTTAGCATTATACAATAGCCCAATCACAGCCTTGATCTTCACATCTTTATCCTATACAAGTCACTTTTAGCATTATAAAATAACACCATCACAGTCTTGAAATTCACCTCTTTATTCAATACCAATCACGGTTAGCATCTTTCATATCTCTATACAATAGCCCGGGTAGCTCCGGGTATAATAGCCCCTTACAGACTGCGTCGTTACCTCTTTTTTAATACGAATCACTTTCAGTATTAAACATTTATTCTCTATACAATAGCCCCATCACAGCTTTCATTTTCATACTATCGTAGTAACTGATGGCATTTTCATCTTTATACAATAGCCAAATCACAGCCTTGACATTTGATCTGTTCATACTTATTCACGTCACTCATAGTATTTTTCTCTTTATAAAATAGTTCCATCGCAGCCTTTAAATACTATACGAATCCATTTAAGGGTAGACTAGGTATTGTTGGTCGAAGCAGCCAAAAAAAACCGATTTTCATTATCTAAATCAATATATTATTGACAAGTAACACTTTGGTGTTTTGCAAAAGTTCAAATCATATACTTAGAAAACTTGCTTGATTTATGTTGTTAATGAGTTATGTACGTTTTACAAAAGTGATGTTGTTTCAGCCCTCTTTACAACATAACAGGACATACAAAGGCATATCTGTGATATTTGAATTATTCTACACACTCGCTATGAAATGATCAATGCAATTTTTGCCAATGCTCACTACCATTCGCAAGATGCTATGAACTACCAAATCGCAACAGTTTAAAATAGTTTACCTTAAGAATCTTTATTTCAAAAATAGCCCCATATAACCTTCATATTCATTCTTATACGAATCACTTTAAGCATCTTTATCTCAAAATTTTTATTATTATTACACAAAATCAATAGCCCCATATAAGCATACAAGTGTCAACCCTTTGTAAATATTACTCCATAATTTTTAATACACAAGTCACATTTAGCCTCATTATAGGCCTATATTTATCACCAAAAACGTTTCAAAACGTAAAAAGGGCCAAAGTTAAAAAAAATCTTTCCTGTGTGGCTTTTCACCCTTTGTAAACTTGGTCCCATTTAGTAAAGTCATAATAACATGAAGAACGGGTCATAATTTTTACATTATAGTTTTAAGACTGTTCGAAAGCGGTGCAATATGCAGTAGGCTATGTATTATCAAAAACATTTGAAGGTTTATGTTTCATTATATTGCGTGTTCATAAAGAGTAGTAGAGTATTATACTTAGCAAATAGACTGTCTGTCAACCTGCTACATATAGGCCCTACATTTGTTCACAAGGCGCAGAATCCTACATGACGATGAAGAATTTAACAAAGTGAGTATTTGCTACTTTTTCTTAAATCAAAATAACGCGTATACAGAAAGACTTCAATCACTCACGAACATTTATTCATTTACTCTACGAAATAAACACCTGACAACTATGAAAACCAACAAGTATAGATGACTTCGATGGGTCTTTAGAAGCTTTCATAAATGGACCAAGTTTCAAAAAGGGGAAAAAGCCACACAGGAAAGATTTTTTTAAACTTTGGCCCCTTTTTTACGTTTTGAAACGTTTTTGGTAGATATTGATGGGTTTTTTAGTTGGATATCCATATTGCGCGATTAGTGGTTCTTTGTAGCCATGCGAGGCAAACTAGTTGGATATCCATATTTTGCGGTTAGTGGTTCTTTGTAGCCCTGCAGAGCAAACTACATGGATATCCATATTTCGCGGTGAGTGGTTTTGTGAAGCCCTGATGGGTTAACTAGTTGTATATCCATATTTTGCGGTTAGTGGTTCTTTGTAGTCCTGCAGGGCAAACTACATGGATATCCATATTTCGCGGTGAGTGGTTTTGTGAAGCCCTGATGGGTTAACTAGTTGTATATCCATATTTTGCGGTTAGTGGTTCTTTGTAGTCCTGCAGGGCAAACTACATGGATATCCATATTTCGCGGTGAGTGGTTTTGTGAAGCCCTGATGGGTTAACTAGTTGTATATCCATATTTTGCGGTTAGTGGTTCTTTGTAGCCCTGCAGAGCAAACTACATGGATATCCATATTTCGTGGTGAGTGGTTTTGTGAAGCCCTGGTGAGTTAACTAGTTGGATATCCATATTTTGCGGTTAGCGGTTCTTTGTAGTCCTGCAGGGCAAACTACATGGATATCCATATTTCGCGGTGAGTGGTTTTGTGAAGCCCTGATGGGTTAACTAGTTGTATATCCATATTTTGCGGTTAGTGGTTCTTTGTATCCCTGCAGAGCAAACTACATGGATATCCATATTTCGCGGTGAGTGGTTTTGTGAAGCCCTGATGGGTTAACTATAGTTCACATAGTTGGATATCCATATTTTGCGGTTAGCGGTTCTTTGTAGCCCTGCGGGGCAAACTAGTTGGATGTCCATACTTCACGGTTAGTGGTTCTGTGAAGCCCTGCGGGCAAACTAGTTCGATATCTTCATTTCGCGCTTAGTGGGATAAATGGGACCACGTTTTAAAAAGGGTAAAAAGCCACACAGGAAAGATTTTTTTAAAGTTTGGCCCCTTTTTACGTTTTGAAACGTTTTTGGTAGGCCCTAAATAGTGATTCCTTTTTGAGTTGGATATCCATAATTGCGCGGTTATTGGTTCTTTGTAGCCCTGCGGGGCAAACTAATTGGATATCCATATTTCGCGGTTAGTGATTCTTTGTAGCCATGCGGGTCAAAATTGGTGGAAATCCATATTTCGCAGTTAGTGGTTCTTTGAAGCCCTGGAGCAAACTAGTTCGATATCCTCATTTCGTGGTTAGTGGTTTTAACGCCCCGTAACCACCCCAACCAGCTGCATACCTCATCCAGCTATTTTACTTATCAAAATACTAGGTTCTTAATGCTATGGGGTAAAAGAATTATTTAAAAAATTAATAGCTGAACCCCATAGTCGTTCAGCCAGGGACCGGAAACGACATACTGATTCTTTATGGTATATTAGAGTGTGCACCTTTGGTAGCACCTCGCATCTGTCTCTGAAACAAATTGTGATTTCTCCAGCTATGGTGCATTTGCAACCTTCCATTTGATGTACATATGTTTGGATAACATTTGTGATCAAAGTGGACACATTGTTTTGGAGTTTCTACAACTTTTGAGGAAATATTAACTGTGACTTGTTTTTTCATCATCCTCTTGTATAATCTAGCCCATGGCTGCCATACTTGTACACAGTGTTAGCTTTTCACTGTTGTTGTTGGCTGTACAGTCAATTACACTTGTTATTCCATCAATTGATCAGTCTAATCATCTGAATGATCAATATTTTCATCTTCAAAGTACTTATCTGTGTGATAATCCAGCTGATTATTACTCTACCACAATGTGTTATACTAGGAGTGATCTCCTTATGTACAATACTGGTATTTCAACTACATGTAGACTGCCTCAAGAAGTTTGGTACAACATTAAGTCACTTGGTTTAAATAAACAGAAACCAACTCGTCGAGGAAAGAAGAAGATACTTTCAAACAACTTTCCAATTATGAGCTGTGTGGATCCATCTGCATCACCTGCAATGATATCTCATTCCAATGAGCAAACTGTTCAGCAAAACCAATGTGAGCACTCACCAGGTAACCATAGCAACATGAAGTTAGGTCTATGGAATGCCCAGTCTGTCGGCAATAAAGGGACACAATAACTGATATAATCTTGAATGCGGATTTGGACTTCTTCTTCCTCACGGAAACCTGGCTCCGTTCTGATGATCGTGTCATCACTGGGCTAATGTGTCCTCCTGGTTACTCATTTTTGGGTGTACCCCGTAACTCTTTCCATCGCGGTGGAGGAACTGCCTGTGTTTTCAAGAGCCAACTGAGTCTCGAACTCTGCGAAGAGAAACTACCTAAAAGTGACACTTTTGAACATTCATTATTTTATATGAAGAACCAGAACCTTTACTTGTTGTTGTTGTGTATAGATCATCATCTTTAAAGCAAATGCCTCAATACTTTCATGATTTTGAGATATTTCTCAATGCAGTTGACCTCCTTCCTGGACGATCAGTGGTATTGGGCGACTTCAATATCCATATGGACATGCCCGATGAAAGCGACACCAAATCTATGCTTGCTATCCTTGAGTCTCTTAGTTTCGAGCAACTTGTTGATGAGCCCACTCATGTTAAGGGACACACTTTGGATTTGGTTATTGTTAAAGAGAATGATCATGTTGTCAAGCCATATGACATCCACCCTGTTCATGTTTCTGATCATTTTCTCATACTTTGTGACATTGATTTTAAGAAGCAGTCAATTGTCAGAGCCACCAATGTGTACAAAGCGCGTAATTTCCGCAATATTGATCCTGTTGCTTTTGAGGAAGACCTTGTGTTCAAGCTCAATACCACTGATGATTCCATGGATGAGGCACATGTAGACCTTGTCCAGTTTTATAACAAAACCTGTAGCCAAGTACTTGAGACCCATGCACCTGCCAAAGAAAAACCATGTACCGTTCGCATCAAACCTGAATGGTTTAATCAAACTGTTCAGGATGCGCGACGCTTACGTAGGCGGAGTGAACGGCGCTGGCGTAAAACAAGGACTGAAGTTGACCGTCAAGCCTATATTGATTCCCAGAGGAAGCTGCAACAACCATTAGCAAAGAGAAAGCATCTTTTTATAATGAAAGGCTACTCAATTGTAACACTAAGGACATGTATAAGACTATAAATGCTCTTTTGAATAAGACCTCACGTGACCTTCCTGATAGTAGCTCTCCAGCTACATTAGCTAATGATTTCTGTAAATATTTCATTGGTAAAGTAGAAACAATTCGTGCTGATGTTGATGCTGTCCATGCTACCTCTTCAAACACCACTTCTCAATGTTCTACATCTAGCACATTGCAATGCTCGTTTGACAAATTTGAAGTTGTGTCTGAAGAAGAGTTATCTAAAATAATAACGCCATGGACCTCCAAGTCATGTGACCTAGACCCCTCCCGACCTGGTTGTTAAAGAAACATATCCATATCTTTCTCCCTATTCTTACTAAGATCGTCAATAACTCCCTCCTTTCTGGCTGCTTTCCTGCTGAACTACGTAGGGCTACCATCACGCCTGTGCTAAAAAAGGTGTCCCTTGACAAACAGCAGCTCTCGAACTACCGGCCTGTCTCCAATCTGGCCTTTGTTGGTAAACTGATTGAGAAGGTTGTCAGTGTTCAGCTCACCGAGTATGTTGAGTGCAATAAACTGGCTGAGCCTTTGCAGTCAGCGTATCGGGCTGCTCACAGCACCGAGACAGCACTCTTGGCTGTTCATAATACCATCCTCAGAGCTATTGATGACAACAGGGCTGTCTTTGTGGTGTTACTGGACTTGACTGCCGCATTTGATACGGTGGATCACCGTATTCTGTTGCAGCAGTTGAGCCAAGAATTTGGCATCATTGGTGATGCCCATAGAGTGTTCCAGTCCTACCTTGAAAATCGCAGTAGTCAGGTCTTTGTGATGGGATGCTATTCTGATAGGGTTCATCTGCCTTATGGTGTCCCCGAGGGATCGGTCACTGGCCCGATATTGTTCACCTATTACACTCATGCCATCGGGAACATTATTCGTAATCATGGCCTCCAATATCACCTCTATGCTGATGATGTTCAGCTGATTATCACCTTTAATCCTGCCATCCCGGGTGATGCAGCTTGTGCCTTGTTCAAACTTTCCAACTGCATCCATGAGCTACAAACTTGGCTCACCAGTAACAAGCTCAAGCTCAATATGGCGAAGACTGAGTTTTTTACTGCCTCTTCTGATTATCACTACATTAATCTCAAGCATCTCACCCTTTATTTGGATGGGTTGGAGATCTCTGTATCTTCATCCATAAAGAATTTAGGGGTCATTTTTGACCATGACATGAAGATGTCCAGTTATGTTGCACATTTGTCCAAAACTTTGAACTGGCAGATTGGTAATATTTGGAGGATTAGGCGATTCCTAAGTTTTGATGCGTGTACCAATGCGGTTAGGACTCTTGTCCTGTCCAAGATTGATTACTGCTCCTCCTTGCTTAATGGCATCTCCCAGAAAAACCTCACCCGCCTACAGCTTCTCCAGAACAAGTGCGCCAGACTCATTTTCAGAGAACCAAAATATACGCATACTTCTCCTTTGCTTCATAGTCTGCACTGGCTTCCAGTTGCTAAACGTGTCCAGTTCCGCACTCTCGTCCATGTTTATAAGGTTCTTGCTTCATCTACACCTGAATACCTGTCGTCCATCCTTCACACCCGTCATTCTGGGTACTCTTTGCGCTCTACTGCTGCCACTTGTCTTTCCATTCCAAGATCCCACAAGTTGGCTGGTGACAGAGCATTTTCCATCATTGCCCCTGTTCTATGGAATGGCTTGCCTTCCCACATTCGTGACTCTCCCAATGTCCAAACTTTCAAAAAGAACCTAAAAACTCACCTTTTCACCTAATGTTTCCTCCCTCTTGCATTTTTCCTTTTCCATAGCGCTTTGTTTCTTCATTTAAAAAGCGCTCTCTAAATCTGTGTATTATTATTATATTATTATATGTTGCCATTTTTGACGACTTCTGACTTTTGGTAATAAGCCCAAAATGAATCAATAAAATCTTGTATGAGATATTTTGCGTGGATATTTGGGCGCGATCACAACAATTTAGAAAATAATTGGGCACTTTTGGGTTCGGTATACTAGTATGATATATTTTCGATGCTAAATATATTTTCAATTTTAAAGTTTGTAGTTTTCATAATTGCAATTTAAGACTAGGGGCCTATCGGGTAATTTTGAATGTTAATAACTGCGAAACGCCGGCGGTAGTGACAAGCAATAAATGTGTACTTCAGGGATTCCCGCGATTCCTGCATTAGTTTTTATGAATAGAATACAAAAGCGGATAATAGCAGATTCAATATAGAACTCTATTTCGGGCAAATAAACCTCGTCACGTTGCTAAATAATTTCACTTCTTCTTTTTTTTATTAACTAACCGTTATTTTTTTAAACTTTAGCAAAACCTCGACCGAGGTTTTTATACAATAACCCAGTCACAACCTTGATCTGCATCTGTTCATACTATACCAGTCTACATGGTCACTTTTAGTGTCATATCGTTATACAATAGCCCCATCGCAGCCTTTATCTTCACCCCTCACATGTCTTAAGAATCACTTCCGAGAATTGATGATCTTCATGTTTATATTATACAAGTCACTTTAGCATCTCTATACAAAAGCCCCTTCACAGCTTTAATCTTTACCTCTTTATAAACCTACTATAAAGCATAAAAAGCCTATGTAGAAAAGTGCAACATTTTTTGGCCGAAAATTTCATCAATGGCTGTATTTCGCAATGAAGATGATAAAAATTAAAAAGTAGCAACAAACCCCGCTCACTTGATGCATAGGCCTAACTAATCAGTCTATGTTCCAAACATTAAACTAGAGTTGATCATGCCATTTTTGGATTAGGCCTAGGCCTTTACCAAAATTTCTTAGTGGGGACTAATACCGGGGACTTACTTTTTTGGAACTGGTTAGACCTATTAACTCATTAACAACAATAAAATCAAGCAAGTTTTCAAAGCACAAATGTAGGCCTAGGCCCTATAAGCCTACGCCGCCGCGCCTATGATTTGTCAGAATGAAGTTTTGCAAAACATCAAAGTGTTTAATTAATAGGCCTATAGGAGCCTACCGTATTGATTTAGATTATGATAAATGATTTTTGGCTTGGCTGCTTCGACCAACAATACCTAGTCTACCCTTTATATCCCGCCATTTTCTTCTTTTATTTTAATAGCCTAGATATTATAGATAATCCTATTAGTAGTAGTAGATCGTAGTTCCCGCCTTTATGTAGGCGCACCCCTGAGTCACAGGGTAATAGGGAGGGGGGGGGTCGAAACAATTACATAAAATCCACAGAAGCGACGACACAGCACACAAAACCTCCACCAACAAACATCTAGGTGACTAGCTAAAACACCAAAATACCGCCACGAAAAATTATACATCATCTTGCCCGCTACCATCACACTTGTAGACTAGACGAAAAGTACGTAGGTGATCAGCCCCAGGCTGAAGTTAAAGGGCGTTTATTCTTCCATGATGAACTTTCTCTTCCGGTGGAGAGCGAAACAAAGCCTCCTTGTTTCACTTTCTATGGCTTCAAGACTCTTATTATCTGGGGGTAGGGCAGAACTCCATCACAGGTGCAGTCAAGAATGAGTTGCGTCAAGGTGCCTTCCTCTCTTGTGATGTCATGCCATGTTAAGCTGGAGTATTCATCAATTACTGCTTGACGCAGGTGTTGCATGTGAAAGTCTCTTGTTTGCTCCAGACATTTACATGAGAGCAGGAAATGACCCATAGATTCGGGCTCAGTCTTGCACATCTGACATGTGGCCTCTGTGCCAGGGTAGTATTTTTCCTTCGTTTCTTGGAGAGTGTATGTTCCGGTTAGCAGACGTGCCTTGACAGCTGCTCTGTGGGTGTCCATGACATCTGGGCTAGTGGTTGACCAGACATGATGTGGGGCCATAGTAGGATGGCTTCAAGACTCTTATTATCTGAGGGGTAGGGCAGAACTCCATCACAGGTGCAGTCAAGAATGAGTTGCGTCAAGGTGCCTTCCTCTCTTGTGATGTCATGCCATGTTAAGCTGGAGTATTCATCAATTACTGCTTGACGCAGGTGTTGCATGTGAAAGTCTCTTGTTTGCTCCAGACATTTACATGAGAGCAGGAAATGACCCATAGATTCGGGCTCAGTCTTGCACATCTGACATGTGGCCTCTGTGCCAGGGTAGTATTTTGCCTTCGTTTCTTGGAGAGTGTATGTTCCGGTTAGCAGACGTGCCTTGACAGCTGCTCTCTGGGTGTCCATGACATCTGGGCTAGTGGTTGACCAGACATGATGTGGGGCCATAGTAGGATGGAGGTCCCAGTTAACATACTTAAGGGTAGATTTTCTTGCAGCACCGTCACGAAGCCTGTTGAACCAGAAAGAGTTGACTGCACTGTCAACACTTTCTTTCCACTTGGTTTTCGATGGTGGGTCGGCAAGGATGGAGTGTCCATCTGGCAGACTGTACTTCTGCAGTTCCGCATTTGCTTTGACAAACCAGCTACTGGATTTGTGGTCTTTCACTGCAAGCTGTCTTTGGGCAATTTCTTTCTCAATACTGCAGCCCCTGGCAACGGCTCCAAACATGGTTAAGCGACGTTTGCTAATAACACCCTCAATAGGGAACTGTCCAAGTAATAGATACACAGCCTCATCCGCAGTACGATCCGGCAAGTGCTGGATTTTCTTAAGCACACCCTTGTGGTATTTGTCTAGCTTGTCCAAGTCAGTTTGTTTGATGATGGTAGTCTCCAGCCCATGAGTGTATCTTGGGATGACAAAGGTAGAAAGCATCTTAGCCGAGAGGAGAGGGTGCACCCCATTGTTGCCGTGCAAGCCTGCACCCATCAGCGAGTATGTTGTCCGCCTTGCAAGCTGAACACGTGCATCAACAAGCTGTGCCTGACCTTTGGTGGTAGATCTCAACAGGCCAAGATGTGTGCACTCAGTGGAAACATTGAGAGGATCATTTCCCAGTTTGAAAGGTTGTGACTCTTGCCAGACGTTGAGGGGAGTTTGAGAATTGTAGATCATGACAGTACTCTTCTCCGGATGGATAATATAACGGTGATCGGAAGCATAATTTGCTGCAACTTGGAGCATGAATTGAAGGTCGGTCATGGACTCTGCACAAGAAGTACATCGTCCGCACAGGTCGGCGCTCCCACATAAATGTCGCCAATCTTAGTGCCTATACTAGAGCTCTCAAGAGTCTTCAGAAGCCCATTGATGAAAATCTTGTAGCAATCAGTGGAAACAACGCTACCCTGTCTGACACCCTGCGTGAGGTTAAAGGCCCTTGAAAGAGTACCATCCCACTTCACTTGACTGGAGGCATCCTGGTAAAGTTCAAATAGCAGTTGCCACAACGATGAATGCAGACCGCAGTAGTACAGCTTGTGCAGCATCGCGTTTTGGTAAACTACATCGAAAGCCTTCCTGGCATCGAGGGAAGCCACAAAGAGCTCCTTTTTGGCGTCTTCAGCTTCAGAGATAATCTCTGACACCAGCAATGCAGCGTTTGCTGAGGAAGCACCCTCGGTAAACCCTCTTTGAAGCTTACTCTGCTCCTGGTCAATCTGAGCACGGAGACGACGTTGCACAACATGCTCCAGTACCTTGCCAATGATGGAGGTGACAGTTATCCCTCTATAGTTGTCTGTGACTCTAGCATCTTTTCCCTTTTTTGGAAAAGGAATCACCATGCCCTTCTTGAAGGCAGCAGGAACATATGAACAGGCAATGATGGAATTAAAGAGAGTAGCTAAGTAGGGGGTGAGCTGATCTTTACCATGGATTATGTGCTCCGCACACAACTCATCAAGGTCAGCTGCTTTCTTTTTGTTCAGCCTTGAAATTGCTTTCCTGACTTCATCATGGGAAATAGGATTGTCATCAGTATCAGGCATCAGCTGGATGATATCTTTAATCGTCTGAACACCATCGTCAATTTCGCTCTTGAAGCTATGATCGAAAGCAGGGTGTTGATGTGGTGTAGCTAATCCCTCAAAGTGATCTGCCCATTCTGAACGGATGTCCTCTGGTTTGGCTAGTAGAACCCCATTGACGAGGAGCTCAGCATTTTTGACAACAGTTTTCCTGTGTGTTCTAATAATGCTGTAAAAAAGTTGGTCATCTTCTGATGAAGCCTGCATGATTTTATTGTACTGGTTCAACTTCCTGATTGCTGCCTCTTTACGTTGCTCGCTACGAAGCTTTGATTTTGCTTCCTTGCATCTAGTCTGCAAAAGGCTCTATCTGTCTCTGTAGTAGCATACTTGTATTGTCTATGGATATCTTTGCTCTCCTTAACCAGTCTGCTAATAGCAGGGGACCAGGGTCTGAGTTTCCGTCCTCTACAGGTGAACGTCTTTGTGGGTACACCATCCTGAGATGCCTTCTTTATAGCACCATTGATGTGGGCTAACATGTTATCAATTTCGTGGGGCTGAGTGAGGGCGAGATCATTCAAGTTAGCTAGCTCATATTGAAGGCTCATATTGTAGCCGGCCTGGTCCATATTCATCCAGTCATACTTTTTGATCGAAACTTTCACAGGGGCATTCTTGGAGACAGTGGAGTGAATATTCCTTACAGTAGCCACGATTGGCGAGTGATCCGATGTGTTACTTGGGAAATCCTTCAACATGTTTACGTTTAGGATAGTGTCCGTTTGCCAGACAAGAGTCAAGAAGTGGTCTATCTTTGAAGATCCCATACCGCCAGCGTGGACGAAAGAGTCACCTGAGTAGTAGTTGGTAGGAGTGCTAAGACCAATATCCATACAAAACCTGTGGAGCATTTGGTCCCGAGAGTGTTTGGGTGCATCTGGACGAGCATTCATATCACCGCAGATGATGATGGTATAATCAGTACAGTACTTGCTGACAATTTCCCATAACGTATCCAAACACTGCGCATACTCTGCACTGGAGTGACCTTTACCACGGCATGGCATATAGGCTGTAACAACACAGAAATTTTCATCTCTTCCTTTCACTGTTAAAACCGCAAACCTTGAGTCTCCGTCCTTATGCTTTGTGACATCACAGTTCCAATCTTGCGGCCAGAAGACCGCCACCCCTCCATGACCTCTAGGTTTATGGCTAGGGTCAATTGGGTCATCATCATCAACACATTTCACAAAGCATGCACAGTTCATGGAGAAATTTGGCTTCAAAGTTAAAGAGCCAATGCTCCTGAACACACACTATGTCATGGGTACGAAGGATCTCGAGTAAACAGATCTTATTAGTTCTTGCATTCTGAATGTTTATTGAGACGATCTTCTGCGACGCTTGGTTTTGGGGCGAGCGCCCTCCAATTTCCAACGGTCTTTGAAGAGGCTTGGCATGTCTAAAAAAGACTGGTCATTCTTGGTTTCACCATCAGAGCCGATCTTAACCGGGGTGACAACTCCCTCATAATCAGAGAAAGCATTTTCACTATGATGAGGTTTCTGAGCATCAGGATGGGTACCATTAATTGTGTCTATTATGGTCTGGCCATCCGCACTGCTGGCACTGCTCTGGCTATACAGTTGGTGTGTTAAAGCAGTCATTTTTGTGTTGTTTTTTGCTATTGGAGTTTCTATACCAGTAAGAATCATCGGCAAGTCGGTACCAGCTGTAGTAAGTCCATAGGAGCTCGACGCAGCCTTGCAGGTTATGTCAGATGCAGATGTACTCGCATCAACTTTACTGCTGCCAGATATAAACACTGGCCCTTCACATGCCGCTCTCTCGACTTCTGCTGTTACCTCTTGTCTGGCGGAAGTTTGTGAAATAGGGTGTGGCTTAGTGTTTAAAACAATTCCATTGCCATTTATCATATCTACCTGGGCATGTGTATTGGTACTCGGACATGTCCTCCCATGTGCTGAAGGAACACCCCTCCTCGTATCTGGAGATGTCGCACCGGCAGCTTCCGCAGTCCGACTTATGTTCAGGGGACCTTGGTTGTAGACGGGGGCATCCCTGTGCAGATGGTTGATTGACTGCTGAGCACTAGGTCTTCCGTGAAAATCAACATGGTGTGGAGCAGTACTGCCATAGGGCTCACGAAACTGCTGGGTCACGCTAGTTTGAGAGCCGTTAGTTTCGTGATGATCCACCCGCAATTGAGGGGCCAGCGGCATTTGGAGCTATTTGGCGAGGTATAGGAGAATTGATATAATTCAAGTTCAGAGACGGTGGTGGAGTTGTTTGTAGCAACCAGGGAGGAGGCATACTCTTTGGATTGAATGAAGACATCGGCAACCCTTGAGACATAGGCAAGTTCCAGCTGGTTTGGAGTAACTTTACCTTGAGCTTCTTCGCTTTGGTAGTATTCAAGAGCTGCTTCTCTAAATGCCTCGTAATATAAGGTGTTAAATTCGTAGACCAAGTTATTTGCCTTTGAGTACGATTTTACATCAAGCCTGTCACAAGCATTGTACTTATTGAGGAGAGCTTTCTTTTTATCTAGAGTGAAGCCTCTTCGTGTTAAGTGCAACCTGGTATTGGATTTGTCAACTTCATATTCATATTTATCATCACAGTTATCAATTCTACTTGCTTCAACAATGTCATCTTTCTTACCCACATGAACTATCTCGTTTCTGTGTACATGTAGGACCATGACTGAAAATGCCTCTGCACAGCAGTGGAGTATACACGGTTAAATAGAGAAGTTCACAAGTTACAGTTTGTCTCAAAAAAACTATGCACTGTTAGGCCTACATCAAGGGGGTTGAAATACAATACACTTCGTCACCACAACAGCTAATCGATAAAAACAAGATGGCGGAACAAGATGGCTGAAATCATCAATGGCGGACGTATGAGCTCGTATGTCGACTAGTATTAAAAATATATCACACACTATCAAAACGGTCGAGAAGTAACATTAAAATGTTAAAATGTTAAAAAGTACAAAGCAGACTTTTGATAAAAAATTGCACTTAGCGGTATCCGCAGCGAGGCAGGTTTCTAGGAGATGCTGGTCCAAGATGGCGTCGTCATCAATCCTTGCTTGACACGAGTACAACTTCGCGGCAGATACAAAAGATACCAAGCACGGCTAAAAACACACAAACCACTTTCCAGCGGCGAAAGAAAAACTTGCAGAACGTAGGCACACGCTGGATATCAGTAAAAGCAGGAGAATATCTACAGCTTAAAAAGTGGCCACACGGCACAGCAGGTTAAAAAATAATTAAAAGGCAACGGGGAGGACAGAGGAGGTCGAGAAAAACACGTCCGTCACTCGTCAACTCAATGCCGTCACAAAAATGCATGAGCATGCCCCGGGAGCATGCCGTCACAAAATTCGTCAACAAAAATGCATGAGCATGCTGGGTCATTAAAATTATAATTGTGCAATTGGCATTGCACAATTTTAAAATTCCCTCGCGGCACTCAATTGCATGCAGCGCGGGAAAATAACTGACAGCTCGTCACCAATCATTACGTAGTAGCGGCTCTGCACGTGAAAGAAGGAATCGATTAACGTTTTGTAAATATCAACTAGAGACCCGGAAGTTGTTTTCTTCGTTGTATGTTTTCCCTTGTTTACCGGAATATTTTTAGATAATGGAACCTACACTTATGATGGTCATTGCATCTCATACAAGTATGTCAAGTGCTATTACAAACCTTGCCTTAGAAAGAGTACATTTTGCATGTTTGAGTGTGTAAGCTTTTATCAACCCATGTCAACCATCAGGATTTCCCATACCGTACGTACACGTAGTGCATGTAGTGTACATTGTTATCGTGCTTTGGTTTACTCATGCGTGAATCACACTATCTGTGTTACGGTTAATAGAAGAGATAATAATGGCGATTATTTTATCTTATGAAACACACAATGATGCAGTGGTGGACGGTGTTGAGTGCCACGATATGGGCTACTAGTACTAAAAAACGAAAAAAACAACAACAACAGAACAACTGTGTTGGACATCCTATTGGAGATTACACAGTAGCTAACAGATGCAGATGCAGTAGCTAACAGATGCAAAACATAAATAATTCAAAATGTATATATGTACAGGTTTAGCAACATGTATTTGTATATGGTCCATTCATCATGTTCATTCCATATGTCATTGTATGATTGTCATTGATTTACACTTCAGACAATGAGACATGTCAGAAAGTTCCTGCAATCTTATATTGGTTCTTAGACTAGTCGTGTGAAAAATGACACGATATGACACTTTAGTTAGCGTGTGCGTGGCAATCGGAGGTGCATTCAAAATCAGTGGTGTAGCGTCATACGGGCACGGGGGCACTTGCCCCCCCCCCAATCAATTGCAAAATTTTGAAAATCCCATAGGAAAATTGCCAAAAACAGCTTGCGCCCCTCCATCAGTCCTGGTGCCCCCATCATGGACATGGTCTGTGCCCCCCAATATGATGACCCACGCACGGCACTGTACAAATTGTAGCAACAACGGGACTGGCATGATCGATTAAAGCCCTGGGTAATTCCCTGTAAAATGTAGGATTTAATTTGGTAAAAATTTGGTATACCGTACTTTAACATGAGAATAAAAGGTATTGTTTTTAGCCGCTGGCGCTGTTGTGCATCTATCGAACGTCTCATATAACACACGACATCATTATTTTTTGCGTAAAACAACAGGGTGAATAATTGAAATATTAATGATGTCACCTGTGTTGTATGAGACTATACTCTATAGATGCTTGACAGCGGCTATCCGCTAAAAACAATATCTTTATTCTCTATCTCTATAACTGCTGAATGGACCATGTGTGTTATGTATTTCCTGTCGTAGTGAATACGTCATGCAGTGCGGGGGTACGGGACCCCTGCCCAATTTTGGGCCTATTCGTGCATTTTTCTCAAAAGTTATAGCGCATTGGGGACAAGTAAGATATGTATATAGGGGCAAGGACTACAACCGCTGCACTGGAAATTTTATTGCAGCACAGACAACAGTTGTGGAGTAACAGTCAAAAATAAGGGAAAATCAATATTTGATCAATAAATCAATAACTACTTTCTTTGAGTTGCTGAATTTTCAGTACAGTAGTTGTAGTCATTGCCCCAATAATATACATATCTTACTTGTCACCAATGTGCTATAATTTTTGAGAAAAATGCAAAAATAGGCACAAAATTGGCCAGGGGTGTAGTACCCCCTTAAGGGTGGGTATCGCCATGGTTTTCCATGTCGCGATACCGGGGCAAAATTTATCAAAATATCGATATTGCGATCAATTTTAAGACTCAAACAAATTGTAGTGCAAGCTTAAAAAATAATGCTACCGGTACATAAAATACTCAAATTACTGGTACGTCATTTAATCTTCTTTCGCTCCTTGCATCACAAGTGCTTCATTATAATTAGAAAGGTAAAATCTGACTACAAACTTTGAATATTATTGCCAAATTGGTGACTTGATTCAGCTTTAATATTTAGGAGTTATTGAGTCTATAGTTTATCGTGGGGTCATTGATGAAACAGTGAGAATTATCGCATCGCGATATTGTCGCCTCGCACGTACCCTTTATACCTATAATTTGTATGCTTTAGTTTACTGGTTCACACTTGGTTTGCATTTGGCCGCGTGTCTTAAGTTGGGAACCTTTTGCGTGACACCGACAAAATTCAAGAAATTTACGCCTTTTTGATTCAAACGTTTGCTTCGCAAGAACTAAACATCTCACCCTATTAAAAGTATACATATTTTTGAAGCTCTTGCTCCAAGGAATTCAAAAATGACATTATTTACTTGATAGGGGTAAGGGTTAAGAAGTTACAAGTACAAATATCGGTGATTTTTCCATAAAAAAGTGTACGACTCAGAAAATTTGGTCCACTGATGAGATACATCCTAGAGTAAAATCTATGCCAGAATTGGATTATTCAAGGTAAGAGCATTCTAAATATGTATAGTTTTACAGGTATCCCTATAAAGGTAATCGTGATACATGAGGATGAAAATTACCTTCATAAAATTTGCTGTAAAAATCGTCACATTGTTATTTCAGCATAACATGTCTAGGAAAATCATGTCCAGAGTGCTTTCTGGTTATACACACATGCTCTCTAGACATCAAAAATACAAGGCATAACTATGAGCTTGTCTAACATGCTTTAATCCTCAGTTTTTACCCATCTTGTTTATCCTAGCTGAATCAAAGTGCAGTCACGATAATGAACACAAAATGTCTTCATGGTCTGCATTTTGAAGAACACAATAATTTGCTTTTTTCTTGCTCTGTGAAAGGTCAATACCAACATAATATTGTACAATATTTTGCTTTGGTACAATGGCTGGTCTTTCATCTACTTTCAAACACCCTTCTCTTGTAGTCACTTGATAATTATGAGAGAAATTCCATAGCCGTGGAGTTGCTGCTTCGTGGCTTGATCTGCAATCAACATTTTTAATGTATGATTATAGTCAGAATGAACAAAAGCTACTTCATTGACTGTAATAATGCCTTCTGATGCAACTTTTAAACAAGTGGTAATCATATGAATCACTTGATGGTTCAATGGCAATTACTGACCTTGGCAATAATGTTTGCCATTTCTTCAGTTTCAATGACACTTTTTTGTTGGTGCTTTAGATGTAGAAGACTTTGGATCTTTGCTGGTGTCTGATTCTGCGAACCTTACAAGCATGAAAATCAGTTTATAAACATGCCATACAATAACATGACAGCTCTCTGACATTCAGTTATCCATCACAGTTAACAAATGCTACAGAGCGGAGCTTCCGAGTGTTTGGAACTGTTATGGGCCATTATTTTTAGTTCTTGACACTGTGTCAACTCTGTTCCTGGACTTAGATAATAGATTATGATAATTGAATTATCAGTTACAAAAAAACAATGTTGCATTTTATTTTTAATATTATTTTAATTAATTGCTTAACAATAACAGCATAAATGAGAGGGAGTATAATGTTTGACCTGTAGGACAATGTAGTTTTTCAAAGTAGTTCATACAATTTCTAATGATCAGACTCGTTTTTGATGGCAAAATTATTTTAGCCTTTGCTAATTAACAACTCGTTAAGTGTCATTAATCTAATAATTTAGAACATTACAGGCCAACAATTTGTTTAATTCTTTATTAATTACTTGCTTCTAAAATACAGCCTTGATGAGGGGTGGATATTTGACTTCTATCACAGTGGTTCAAACTCCCAACACAATTTCTGAATGTCAGAGCTTTTGTCGCATCATCGTTTTACTCTTAATTAGCAGCTCGTTAAGTGTCATTAATCTGTATAATTAAAGTAAAATTCATAAAATATTACAGCAGAACTATTAATAAGTCCATTCAAATACATCTATTAACCACACAATATTAAATTACTAAAAATTTCAAGTGGGTCATAGTTGTACCTATAAAAATTCATTTTTCCCATAGAGATTACATTGTACCGTGTCCGTGATCCTCCCACTTTGCACTTCGTTAACTTATTGGTCCGTAAAATTAATTAGCAATGTCGTATTACTTATCTTTTGGTATCATGTTCAAGCAGAATAAATTAGCTTTCAAATGAATGTAAACTTGAAGGATTATGATGCTGTCTTCATAGTTTAATTAAAGAGAAAAGTTGAAATTTTCAGTCAAAGTGTCACACCTCCCACTTTTCCAGGGTCCCAAGTCAAGACACACGGCCATTTGTACCCATCTCAACCCATTGACTTTATGTTATGATCCAGTTGACCTGGCAACGATCGATTTTGACTTCACACTGCGACGGCGAATTAAGTTATTTAAAATCATCAAGAACATCAAAAATCTAGGCGATGTAGATGATTATTTTAAATAATCCAAAACAACGTTAAATTGTCCAAGATTAATCAAATTTTAAAAAAAATGTATTTAAATCAGTGATGATTTTAAAACTTCTGTTAAAATCACTCCAAGTCATATAGGTACAGGTGGAGCAGGGCTGTAGGCTACTTTTCAGTGATTCCTGGTCAATGACATGTTTAACAAGTCTCATTGACTCAATATTTTGCCCATTTGTAGATCCATTTCTGACCTTCCTCTGAGAACTGAGTAGATGGTCTTTGATGAAGGATTAAAATGCCACGCAAAAAGAAAAAAGCAGTTGACAGTTCAGCCAGCAAGGTGTTGAGTTCTACAGTTGGTGTTGGTTCTCATCACCTTGGCAACGTACCCCCACCTCAAGCATGGCATAAACCTGGAGGTAAGTTTGCATAGACCTTAGGCCAGAAAAAAATTGTTTGATTGTCCATATAGATCACTTCCAAGGGGTTGGGTCGGTCAGTTTGATTTTTGTTTGTTTTTTTAAAGGTCATAGCCAAAACATGTTTGCCTAATAGCTTTAACAAATTGCCCAAATGTGAATTGGGATGATTCACTACTGTATACCACTTCATTCATGTTTTTAAAACAGTTCAGAAGTGTGAAGAAACTTTCTGGAATTTCCAAAATTAGGGTCAGTATTCTTTTATAAATACAGAAAAACATCAAAAAACACCCCTTTTTCCAGATTTTCCAGATTAGGGTCAGTCAGAACTTCTTTTTTTTGCCTTACATTCAGACTGTCATTTTTGAGGAGCTCAAAATAGGGTAAAGGTACCATATTGCTTTTTTCCAAAGGGGGAATTAAGTTATTTTTTACAATTATAAACCACAATAAAACATTGAACATTAGCACTGGTACTGTTTGGTAGCTTCAGTGCTCCAAATGATTTCATTATCATTGTCTATATTAATTAATTAATTTCCATACTTAGAGCACACAATAAAAGACCCATTTTTATCCCTGAAAAAATATCTTGAATTGACTATAGGGAATGTGGAACAGTTTTGTACAATTTTCAGAGTATTGTAAAGGGACTGATACTTAAGTTTAGAGAAAAAATGCAAATATTTGACCAAAAATGCGAGATGGCAACTTCAAAATGCGGGAAAAAAGCAAAATTCATGCGAAATGTATGCCCCAAAATTAGTGGAATTTTTTTTTTTTAAAGCCCTCTTTTGAGTTGACTCAATTTATCTATGTGTATTGCATGAACAGACCTGATGCCGGAGGGGCCAAAAATACAAATACTCGTAAATCAGCTTAAAAGGTCAATATACTGAATGATTTGTGTAGTAAATAAAGAATATCAGTTGTAATGTTGTAAGCATCCGCGTGAATTGACTTTCAAAAATGACCCTAAGCTAGGATGTCGAAAATTTGTCAAACTAACCCTAAACAAGGATTTTACTCAAATAAAAACACCCTAAGCGAGGAATGTGTTTGAAATTTACCCCTAAACAAGGACAGACAATATAAAAACACCATAAGTGAGGAAATGGTTTGAAATTTTCCCCCTATTCATTGCGTGTGTCGGTAGAGTGCCATTCAGTGACAGTGATGCTATCGGTAAGCTTAAAACTGGTGCTGTTGAAGTCGGCTCCGATTTTTAAAAAATCTGGTTAGCAAAATTGCTCAGAAACAACTCTTTTGTGCCGAATAACTTGAAAAATTATGTCACCACTATGTCCATTAATTGGGTAATTTTAAAAACCTACCCTAAGCGAGGATCATCCTTAAAAAAACACCCCTTCTTTTAGTAAAATGAGTGTTTTGAGACCCTAATCGCGGATCCGCGCAGATCCTCGTTTTGCTTTTCAAAACCACCCTAAATCCGCGTTTTCTTTCACGCGGATGCTTACAACTTTCATATATGAGTGATCCCCCCGGGGGATGTGCCAGAAAATGGATCGTTTTTGCAAACTCAGGCTGGAAAATCGGGTCAAACTTTAAGGTTGTCGAATTCTGTATATATATGTCACAGAAACAGTTTTCGTGGTAGAAATTAATAATTTTAAAGTGAGAAAAGCACAAAAAAGATTCACGGCGAGAAATACGAGATTGCGTTTTCTCTCTAATCCTACTGATACTGTATTAATATTGCACATTGTACACAAGTATACAGAAGAGATAGTAAAATAATAATACTCAGTATTGTGTCGTTTGAAACATTATTTTTTATTTCTGAAATATTGCAAAATGTTCAAAAATGTTTTTTCTTTTCTTTTCTGAGGGGAAAATTAGAGTCATTATTCAATTAGCACAAAATTTTCCAAAATTAAAGTACATGTAGGTCTGGTCATGTTACTCAATTCAACAACTTGTTTAAGATGTCACTTGCTCCTGTAATTCTCATCGAAATAGTTGAAATTTATTTGACTAGTTGCTTTTTACTTACATTGCATCATAATGATAAAAATAACATACTGTACTACATCTATGACATCATAATTCATGTGCATGTAAGTTAATTTATTTATGATGGATTCAATTTCACCTGGTATATTCACATGTGACTGATAATGGATCATACCTACTGGGATAGCAGAAAATTTTAATGAGGTTTTTATTTTTACTGTTAATTTCAAAACCACAAATATAAAAACCAGGGAAAATATTTGTAACCCATATGATAGGCTTCAATTTGTACAATATGCTTGAAAACACAAATTCAAACAAATCGCAAAGCTGTTAAAATCACGAAAATATTAACACCGCTAATATATATATCTCATAGTAATATGAATTTTAACAGTATCTAGGGATGTGCTGTCACTGAGTGTTAAAAGCATACATGTGACACACAAAACAGGCATTACGGTACAAACAATTTTGACACAGAAAATAATATGCTAATCAACAGGTGAGTGCAATATTCATATATTCATCATTTTTGGTGAAATTGAGTTGTTTTATGGATTATTAAAATATAGGTAAATGTGCACATTTTCAGCTATTTTCAAGTCTTAAAAGCAATGAATTCAATAATTAAAAAGAACGACCAATAAATAAGTTTTAAGTAAACAAATTGAAACACACACACAAAATTCTAGCAAAGAACCACTAAATCCAAGTGAAATACTGAAATGAAATGGGACCTGACATTCTTTAATGGTTGGTTATATAATTACAGATACCTTGGGTCAAGCTGGAGCCATCCCAGGGGAGCTAGGGGAAGATGCAAAGATGAAGGAATTGCGTTATCTCCAGGTAAGCTTATTGCTCAGAATACCTAACTTTGTTTACGAGGGCTATTTTGAGAACAGATTCTGTCAATAGTATCCCTTGTGTGTACTCTCTGCTATCAGATGACAGATATTTTTCTTTTGGCTATTTTGTGAAATTTAAGGGGAAATTGCCTTTAAATCCTCCGTGTATTTTGAGTCATGATGTGAAGTGATAAAACATTGTATCATATTTGAGATTGAGGCTTCCATGTTTTACACCTACTTTTGCTTTTTAAGAGTTCCCCCAGTGATTAATGATAACTGTTTCCACTGGGTTCTATTCTTTAAAGATACACTCATCATATACACATACACTACAGTCAGTCTACTCTGAAGTACAAAGTACTGACGCGGACACACACATTGTACCGACTTTGAAGGCACGCATACCTGCAGTAGAGATGCAGCACGGCGCACTGTTTACTCGCTGTATACGTGTGCGTTGTCACTTTGTACCAAAAAAAATGTACTTCAGAGTGGACAAACTGTACAAGGTTCCTATTGGAGCCGCCTGCACAGGTACACCGTCGCCAAGGTACTTGGTTGGTACTGTGCAGTACTGCAGTACCAGTGCAGTACTACTGCTGGTGTGTCCTGTGTAGTAGCAGCATTGGTACTATGTATGTACTTTGTGTGCACCAGTCCGGTACCTTGGCGATGGTGTACCTATGCAGGTGGCTGCAATAAGAATCTTGGCGTGTATGTTTTCACAATGGCAGTGCAGGTGATTTATAACAGATAAATTTGATTTGTTTCAGGACATGTTTGACAAGAAGTTGGACCCAGTAGTAGTACACATGATAATGGAGGATAGCGACTACAAAGGTGGGATATAATTGCCAAGCGTATCATATTCAACCCAATTAGTGCCCTACCCTTACTAGTGCCCCCTACCCTTACTAGCGCCCCTATTAACTTTTCTAACTTGTATATATTCGCTGGCAAAGTAATTTAAGGTCCAATACGGTAGGTTTTTTTTTTTTTAATGAATGGACCTTATTTGTTAAGTTGCCCAAGGAATGAATGAAATAAATTACACAGAAAAAGGAGGGGGAAAATATGACATGAAATGGGAGTAATATCCCTGGGTGGGGTAGGATGGGGGTAAATGTACTTTCTTTTGTATTGTGGTATTTCTTATACAGCAGCATGGTTCAATACAATTAAACTGGTTTTGCAGCAGGTTGTGTTTGATATTTACATTGATTTGATATTAATATGACTGCAACCTGTTGCAAATTCAATTGGTGTGACCTGTTTGTGTTGACCTGCAGTATTTCTTGTGTATTGCAGTAGAAATAGGAAATTGCAAAATTTAACAGCAAATTTTAACATGACACATTACAAATAACATTAAAAGTCAAGTATGAATGGCCCTTAAAGTATACATGTATCAGGTATAATCAAAAGAATATAATATTCTGAGCTCCTCAAATTGGATCATATCAACTTTCACCAGGAAGGGATCCTCTAAATTAGTTGCCAGGATAAATTATCTTTACATGAATGTTGTATCAGTGGAGAAATGTAAAGATCATTACATGGGTAATGGGCCCTGCACAGTCATCATTGATTTCTGTCAGTTGCATTCAAATCATGATTTCTCACTAAATTTACAATGTGTTGCATTTTCATTACTGTTTGGTATCAAATACATACATACAGCTTCATTGTGCAATGTGTATCATCAAGCTAATATGAAAATTGCATAGCTCATGTTTTGCTATACTAGGAATGGTCGTACGTCTTAAACTAGCCACCCAAAAAAGGTGGCGATGTTACATTTTCCCAAATTCAACTCAAATTAAATGATGATATATCTGCTAAGCAAGAAGTTATTGTCATGCTTGTGGTCTCATTTTATTGCTAAATAAAATGCACTTTTAACCCTGTATTAAGAATTCCATTAGCCTTTTTAATACTGACACTGTGCTTCATAGAATTCAGGGTGGCGGAGGTGGGGGGTGTGGAGGTGGGGGATGTGGTACACACAAACTCTATGGGATTGATATTTTTAGTGCATAATCTGCTTCTGTAAAGGCTGTAAATTGGATTTTGACTCTATTTAACATCCTCGTTTAGTTGCCGAGCAGGCATTGACGAGTACTTGCGTAGAAGTAGAAGTAAAAGATTCATGACCTTATAGCTCAATAATTCTACTAATTGTTTTTCATCATTTATGATTGTTTAGTCTAGAAAATACAAACTTTTCCATACAAAACTACCCGTTTTCATATTAAACACTGTAGTAAGTAATGCGGATGTCTTCAAAATCTAAAAGTTACTGTAAAATTTTAATTACTTATCCTACCATAGTCAAAGTATAGATTTTCTGAAATTTGATGAGGAATCTAAATATGGATTTTCTGTATGGGTTAGGGGCAAAATGTTTCAGTTCAAAATATGTTGAATTGTAAAAAATTCTAACATACTTTGGGACACCCTGTATTCCAAGATTACCAAACAGCTGTGATTTTGGTTTCTTCCAAAGTCAGTGGGCTCCCCCATCCTCGAACCAAATGAATCTTGTTTACTTCCAGTTTATTACTGCAAGTTGGTAATAAGCAATGCATTAAGTAACCCATTTTTTATCCGAATCTTTTTTATTCCACCCTGTATAACTTGAAGGTCACCCTGTATAATGAGTTGAAATGTGCATATGTGAATTGCTTATGCCTTCAGCTTTCCAAAAATGTTTAGGGTTGCTAATTCTGGAGATAATCTAATTAGAAACTTGATCGGTGTGAAAATTCACAATATTTGTGATGTAACGCTAAGGGTGGCAAGTTCAGGACACATGGCCGAATGTCAATTGATGAACACAGCTTTCAAGAGCTGTATTCGATCCAACCGCGATTGTATATTTTGTATTTCAAACTAAAGTTGTTGGTTTTAAACTTCCGTGGTCGGGGTACGCGCTGGTGAATTGCGATCGCGTAAAAGTGACAAAGCCGCCTAATACGCGACGAACGGACAACCAATGGGTCAACCGACTTGTTGTCAAGTGCGTTGATCAGCCAATCAGCGTGATTGCTTATCTTTTCTGTGTGTACGCGATACGCACAGGCACGACCACAGAAGTTTTAAAAAGACAACTTTATTACACGAGAGCACGACCTTGGATACAATACTAACTAATCATGAGTGCGTTGGCATGGTTGGATTTACTTTCACATTACGCACGCACAGTCGCACATGCTGGCATACACCACATAGAGTACATACAAAATCGTCAGGGTCTGTCAGTCTGTGTTCATTCAATTGAAATTTCCACCATACTAGAGTTGGGCGACTATCACTTTTTTCCTAGTCGACTAGTCGGCAGCAAATAGTCGCGACTACGACTATAGTCGCGACT
>NC_092636.1:63944815-63947315 GCF_039555335.1 Amphiura filiformis | reverse complement strand
AGAAAGAAAGAAAAAGAAAGAAAGAAAGAAAGAAAGAAAGAAAGAAAGAAAGAAAGAAGTTGAGGTAAAAAGCTTTTAAACATACCGTACAGAAGAGGATAGGAAAAGTAATATTATTAAAAGATAGCGCTACAGAAGATTCGAACTCATGGCTATCATTATAACCTTTAGTTCACAAGTCACAGCCTCTACCGCTGCAACACGAGGAACTCTCTGAAAATTTAATCGATTTATGATGTATATTAAGTTATTCAATGTACGTATGGTCCGTGGCGGCGTGATAGAAAACTTAACTGAAACGTATCAAACAGACATAATTTCATCGGTTTACTCCGAATATATTTGTTGGCAATGTATTTAGGGTTGTAAAAATAAAATTGGAATTTTGATTCATTAACTTCCCCACGGTCGACAAAATTTAAAGAAAGAAAATTACATTGATTTCTTTTTAAACTGATTGTGTCGACCGTTAGCGTTATACTTGGAAAATTGGAAAAAAATGCCGGGAATTGAACCCACGCCCTTCCGTTAACTGTCAGTCTCCTTATCCACTGAGCTATTGAGGTGTTGTAATTTTGCGTGCACCTTTGTACTATAGATTCATTATAAACGAATAGAAAGTGTTTAAAACTAATCCACTTGTTTTATGCAATAATAATTGGCTTATTGAATAGAGAACCACGGTATTCAGACCTGTTCTTCACAAATTAGATTCCAAAACTTGACATAAATAGAAAAATGCACGGTATGCAAGCCAGTAAACAATATAGGGACATAGTATTAAAATCTTTATTGTGTCTGCATACCGTAAAACTCGTACATTGATATGGTCTAAATTATCCCAAACAAATCAAGTAACATTAAATAGCTCAATTGGTAGAGCGCGTACCAATTAAACGGGAAATGTTGACAGCACCAGTTCGAATCCTACATGCTCCTTTTTTGATCCCGATATTTTATTTTTCCTTAGTATTTACTTCTACAGAATAGATTTCAGATTTTTGTTGATCGAAATAATATTTTACATTTTAATGATGTCTTCTGCATATCTGAAGTCAGCAGATTGCATACTAAGCTAGCTGAATATTAAGATGTCTTCATACTTAAAGGCTTATCACCAAGCCCTAGTATTTCATATTTATAGCAGAAGACATCATTGACCAAACACATTGTACTAAAAAATATTATTTCATATTTATGATCAACAAAATCTTAAATTTATTCTGTAGAAGTAAATACTAAGGAAAAATAAAATATCGGGATAAAAAAATAAAAAAGGTAGCATGTAGTATTCGAACCCGTGTGTTTAACTTTTCCGTTTAATTGGTACGCGCTCTACCAATTGAGCTATTTTAAATCTCAGAAAGAAAGAAAGAAAGAAAGAAAGAAAGATGGAAAGAAAAAGAAAGAAAGAAAGAAAGAAAGAAAGAAAGAAAGAAAGAAAGAAAGAAAGAAAGAAAGAAGTTGAGGTAAAAAGCTTTTAAACATATCGTACAGAAGAGGATAGGAAAAGTAATATTATTAAAAGATAGCGCTACAGAAGATTCGAACTCATGGCTATCATTATAACCTTTAGTTCACAAGTCACAGCCTCTACCGCTGCAACACGAGGAACTCTCTGAAAATTTAATCGATTTATGATGTATATTAAGTTATTCAATGTACGTATGGTCCGTGGCGGCGTGATAGAAAACTTAACTGAAACGTATCAAACAGACATAATTTCATCGGTTTACTCCGAATATATTTGTTGGCAATGTATTTAGGGTTGTAAAAATAAAATTGGAATTTTGATTCATTAACTTCCCCACGGTCGACAAAATTTAAAGAAAGAAAATTACATTGATTTCTTTTTAAACTGATTGTGTCGACCGTTAGCGTTATACTTGGAAAAATGGAAAAAAATGCCGGGAATTGAACCCACGCCCTTCCGTTAACTGTCAGTCTCCTTATCCACTGAGCTATTGAGGTGTTGTAATTTTGCGTGCACCTTTGTACTATAGATTCATTATAAACGAATAGAAAGTGTTTAAAACTAATCCACTTGTTTTATGCAATAATAATTGGCTTATTGAATAGAGAACCACGGTATTCAGACCTGTTCTTCACAAATTAGATTCCAAAACTTGACATAAATAGAAAAATGCACGGTATGCAAGCCAGTAAACAATATAGGGACATAGTATTAAAATCTTTATTGTGTCTGCATACCGTAAAACTCGTACATTGATATGGTCTAAATTATCCCAAACAAATCAAGTAACATTAAATAGCTCAATTGGTAGAGCGCGTACCAATTAAACGGGAAATGTTGACAGCACCAGTTCGAATCCTACATGCTCCTTTTTTGTTCCCGATATTTTATTTTTCCTTAGTATTTACTTCTACAGAATAGATTTCAGATTTTTGTTGATCGAAATAATATTCGAAATTGCTATAAATATGAAATACTAATGCAACCAGCCTTTGCATATCTGAAGTCAGCTGATAATACATACTA
>NC_092636.1:63922315-63932315 GCF_039555335.1 Amphiura filiformis | reverse complement strand
CCCACGGTCGACAAAATTTAAAGAAAGAAAATTACATTGATTTCTTTTTAAACTGATTGTGTCGACCGTTAGCGTTATACTTGGAAAAATGGAAAAAAATGCCGGGAATTGAACCCACGCCCTTCCGTTAACTGTCAGTCTCCTTATCCACTGAGCTATTGAGGTGTTGTAATTTTGCGTGCACCTTTGTACTATAGATTCATTATAAACGAATAGAAAGTGTTTAAAACTAATCCACTTGTTTTATGCAATAATAATTGGCTTATTGAATAGAGAACCACGGTATTCAGACCTGTTCTTCACAAATTAGATTCCAAAACTTGACATAAATAGAAAAATGCACGGTATGCAAGCCAGTAAACAATATAGGGACATAGTATTAAAATCTTTATTGTGTCTGCATACCGTAAAACTCGTACATTGATATGGTCTAAATTATCCCAAACAAATCAAGTAACATTAAATAGCTCAATTGGTAGAGCGCGTACCAATTAAACGGAAATGTTGACAACCAGTTGAACCTACATGCCTTTTTTTGATTCGATATCCTACATGCTCCTTTTTGATCCCGATATTTTATTTTTCCTTAGTATTTACTTCAGATATGCAAACAGAATAAATTTACAGATTTTTGCATATCTGAAGTCAGCTGATAATACATACCTAACCCACTGAATATTAAGCATGTTTTCATACTAAAAGGCTTATCACCAAGCCCTAGTATTTCATATTTATAGCAGAAGACATCATTGACCAAACACATTGTAAAATATTATTTCGATCAACAAAATCTTAAATTTATTCTGTAGAAGTAAATACTAAGGAAAAATAAAATATCGGGATAAAAATAAAAAAAGGTAGCATGTAGTATTCGAACCCGTGTGTTTAACTTTTTCCGTTTAATTGGTACGCGCTCTACCAATTGAGCTATTTTAAATCTCAGAAAGAAAGAAAGAAAGAAAGAAAGAAAGATGGAAAGAAAGAAAGAAAGAAAGAAAGAAAGAAAGAAAGAAAGAAAGAAAGAAAGAAAGAAAGAAAGAAAGAAAGAAAGAAAGAAAGAAAGAAAGAAAGAAGTTGAGGTAAAAAGCTTTTAAACATATCGTACAGAAGAGGATAGGAAAAGTAATATTATTAAAAGATAGCGCTACAGAAGATTCGAACTCATGGCTATCATTATAACCTTTAGTTCACAAGTCACAGCCTCTACCGCTGCAACACGAGGAACTCTCTGAAAATTTAATCGATTTATGATGTATATTAAGTTATTCAATGTACGTATGGTCCGTGGCGGCGTGATAGAAAACTTAACTGAAACGTATCAAACAGACATAATTTCATCGGTTTACTCCGAATATATTTGTTGGCAATGTATTTAGGGTTGTAAAAATAAAATTGGAATTTTGATTCATTAACTTCCCCACGGTCGACAAAATTTAAAGAAAGAAAATTACATTGATTTCTTTTTAAACTGATTGTGTCGACCGTTAGCGTTATACTTGGAAAAATGGAAAAAAATGCCGGGAATTGAACCCACGCCCTTCCGTTAACTGTCAGTCTCCTTATCCACTGAGCTATTGAGGTGTTGTAATTTTGCGTGCACCTTTGTACTATAGATTCATTATAAACGAATAGAAAGTGTTTAAAACTAATCCACTTGTTTTATGCAATAATAATTGGCTTATTGAATAGAGAACCACGGTATTCAGACCTGTTCTTCACAAATTAGATTCCAAAACTTGACATAAATAGAAAAATGCACGGTATGCAAGCCAGTAAACAATATAGGGACATAGTATTAAAATCTTTATTGTGTCTGCATACCGTAAAACTCAAATACATTGATATGGTCTAAATTATCCCAAACAAATCAAGTAACATTAAATAGCTCAATTGGTAGAGCGCGTACCAATTAAACGGGAAATGTTGACAGCACCAGTTCGAATCCTACATGCTCCTTTTTTGATCCCGATATTTTATTTTTCCTTAGTATTTACTTCTACAGAATAAATTTAAGATTTTGTTGATCGAAATAATATTTTACAATGTGTTTGGTCAATGTTGTCTTCTGCTATAAATATGAAATACTAGGGCTTGGTGATAAGCCTTTTAGTATGAAAACATGCTTAATATTCAGCTAGCTTAGTATGTATTATCAGCTGACTTCAGATATGCAAACTGTAAATTTACAGTTTGCATATCTGAAGTCAGCTGATAATACATACTAAGCTAGCTGAATATTCACCAAGCCCTAGTATTTCATATTTATAGCAGAAGACATCATTGACCAAACACATTGTAAAATATTATTTCGATCAACAAAAATCTTAAATTTATTCTCTGTAGAAGTAAATTCTAAGGAAAAATTAAATATCGGGATAAAAAAAAAAAGGTAGCATGTAGTATTCGAACCCGTGTGTTTAACTTTTCCGTTTAATTGGTACGCGCTCTACCAATTGAGCTATTTTAAATCTCAGAAAGAAAGAAAGAAAGAAAGAAAGAAAGATGGAAAGAAAGAAAGAAAGAAAGAAAGAAAGAAAGAAAGAAAGAAAGAAAGAAAGAAAGAAAGAAAGAAAGAAAGAAAGAAAGAAAGAAAGAAAGAAAGAAAGAAGTTGAGGTAAAAAAGCTTTTAAACATATCGTACAGAAGAGGATAGGAAAAGTAATATTATTAAAAGATAGCGCTACAGAAGATTCGAACTCATGGCTATCATTATAACCTTTAGTTCACAAGTCACAGCCTCTACCGCTGCAACACGAGGAACTCTCTGAAAATTTAATCGATTTATGATGTATATTAAGTTATTCAATGTACGTATGGTCCGTGGCGGCGTGATAGAAAACTTAACTGAAACGTATCAAACAGACATAATTTCATCGGTTTACTCCGAATATATTTGTTGGCAATGTATTTAGGGTTGTAAAAATAAAATTGGAATTTTGATTCATTAACTTCCCCACGGTCGACAAAATTTAAAGAAAGAAAATTACATTGATTTCTTTTTAAACTGATTGTGTCGACCGTTAGCGTTATACTTGGAAAAATGAAAAAAAATGCCGGGAATTGAACCCACGCCCTTCCGTTAACTGTCAGTCTCCTTATCCACTGAGCTATTGAGGTGTTGTAATTTTGCGTGCACCTTTGTACTATAGATTCATTATAAACGAATAGAAAGTGTTTAAAACTAATCCACTTGTTTTATGCAATAATAATTGGCTTATTGAATAGAGAACCACGGTATTCAGACCTGTTCTTCACAAATTAGATTCCAAAACTTGACATAAATAGAAAAATGCACGGTATGCAAGCCAGTAAACAATATAGGGACATAGTATTAAAATCTTTATTGTGTCTGCATACCGTAAAACTCGTACATTGATATGGTCTAAATTATCCCAAACAAATCAAGTAACATTAAATAGCTCAATTGGTAGAGCGCGTACCAATTAAACGGGAAATGTTGGCACCAGTTCGAATCCTACATGCTCCTTTTTGATCCCGATATTTTATTTTTCCTTAGTATTTACTTCTACAGAATAGATTTCAGATTTTTGTTGATCGAAATAATATTTTACAATGTGTTTGGTCAATATTGTCTTCTGCTATAAATATGCAAATACTAGGGCTTAGCTGAATATAAGCCTTTTAGTACTAAAAGGCATCACCAAATATTAGTATTTCATATTTATAGCAGAAGACATATTGATCAGCTGACATTGTAAAATCATTATTTGATCAACAAAAATCTTAAATTTATTCTGTAGAAGTAAATACTAAGGAAAAAATAAAATATCGGGATAAAAAATAAAAAAAGGTAGCATGTAGTATTCGAACCCGTGTGTTTAACTTTTCCGTTTAATTGGTACGCGCTCTACCAATTGAGCTATTTTAAATCTCAGAAAGAAAGAAAGAAAGAAAGAAAGAAAGATGGAAAGAAAGAAAGAAAGAAAGAAAGAAAGAAAGAAAGAAAGAAAGAAAGAAAGAAAGAAAGAAAGAAGTTGAGGTAAAAAGCTTTTAAACATATCGTACAGAAGAGGATAGGAAAAGTAATATTATTAAAAGATAGCGCTACAGAAGATTCGAACTCATGGCTATCATTATAACCTTTAGTTCACAAGTCACAGCCTCTACCGCTGCAACACGAGGAACTCTCTGAAAATTTAATCGATTTATGATGTATATTAAGTTATTCAATGTACGTATGGTCCGTGGCGGCGTGATAGAAAACTTAACTGAAACGTATCAAACAGACATAATTTCATCGGTTTACTCCGAATATATTTGTTGGCAATGTATTTAGGGTTGTAAAAATAAAATTGGAATTTTGATTCATTAACTTCCCCACGGTCGACAAAATTTAAAGAAAGAAAATTACATTGATTTCTTTTAAACTGATCGTGTCGACCGTTAGCGTTATACTTGGAAAAATGGAAAAAAAAAATGCCGGGAATTGAACCCACGCCCTTCCGTTAACTGTCAGTCTCCTTATCCACTGAGCTATTGAGGTGTTGTAATTTTGCGTGCACCTTTGTACTATAGATTCATTATAAACGAATAGAAAGTGTTTAAAACTAATCCACTTGTTTTATGCAATAATAATTGGCTTATTGAATAGAGAACCACGGTATTCAGACCTGTTCTTCACAAATTAGATTCCAAAACTTGACATAAATAGAAAAATGCACGGTATGCAAGCCAGTAAACAATATAGGATAAAGGTGCGATGATGGTTATTTAGCGCGTTAGCGCTGCTCACTAGCAAAATTGCAAATTGCGCGGTATTTGCAATTATTTGTTTTTTCCACGCTAATAGCGCTAATATCGCCGATAGCGTGATAATAGCAAACCTCTGCTATTTCGTGCTAATTGTGGTGAACCAATTGCGCGCTATTACCAAAAGTGCTAAAACTGTTCTCGGCAAGGTAAGCGATATTAGCGCTAATATCGTTAATAGCGGCCATTAGCGTAATGCGCGCTATTAGCGCTATTAGCGTGAGTCGTGCTATTTTCATCACTAGCGCTATTAGCGCTAATAGCACTCATTTGCGTGAGATGCGCTATTAGCGCTAATAGCGTAAGGCGTGCTATTAGCGCTATTAGCACTCATTAGCGTGGGATGCGCTAATAGCGTAAGGCGTGCTAATAGCGCTATTAGCGCAAATACCGACAGGTATGCTAATAACGATATTACAACTCATTGTATTATGTGCCAAATTGTTCATTTTCTGCGAATGGTAGACGCTATTAGCGCTAATAGCGCTAATAGCACTCATTAGCGCGAGGTTCGCTATTAGCGGTAATAGCGTAAGGTGTGCTACTAGCGCTATTAACGCTAATAGCGTAGTGTGTGCTAATAGCGATTTAGCGCTCATTAGTGTATCGTTTGCAAATTTGAAAATTGTTCATTTTCTACGGATGGTAGGTGCTATTAGCGCTATTAGCGCTAATAGCGCTAATAGCGCTAATAGCACTCATTAGCGTGAGATGTGCTATTAGCGCTAATAGCGTAAGGTGTGCTAATAGCGCTATTAGCGCTAATACCGACAGGTATGCTAATAACGATTTTACAACTCATTGTATTATGTGCCAAATTCTTCATTTTCTGCGATAGTAGACGCTATTAGCGCTAATAGCACTCATTAGCACGAGGTGCGCTATTAGCGCTAATAGCGTAAGGTGTGCTACTAGCGCGATTAGTGGTAATAGCGTAGTGTGTGCTAATAGCGATTTAGCGCTCATTATTGTATCGTTTGCAAATTTGCAAATTGATCATTTTCTACGGATGGTAGGTGCTATTAGCGCTAATAGCGCTAATAGCGCTAATAGCACTCATTAGCGTGAGATGTGCTATTAGCGCTAATAGCGTAAGGCGTGCTATTAGCGCTATTAGCGCTAATACCGACAGGTATGCTAATAACGATTTTACAACTCATTGTATTATGTGCCAAATTGTTCATTTTCTGCAAATGGTAGACGCTATTAGCGCTAATAGCACTAATAGCGCTAAAAGCACTCATTAGCGCGAGGTGCGCTATTAGCGCTAATAGCGTAGTGTGTGCTAATAGCGATATTAGCGCTTATTAGTATATCGTTTGCAAAATTTAAAATTTATCATTTTCTACGGATGGTAGGTGCTATTAGCGCTAATAAGACTCATTAGCGTGAGATGCGCTATTAGCGCTAATCGCGTAAGGCGTGCTATTAGCGCTATTGAGCGCTAAACACTCCAAGTGAGTTCAAAAAATAAAAGGGCCCCGCAAGGCAACAAAGCTAGTGTGACCGCTGTCCCTACCATCAACAAAAAACATCAAGGCCACAGGGCCGGCAGGCCCGAGGCCGGAGACTCCCATACGACAACTTAACACTCCAAGTGAGTTCCAATATAAAAGGGCCCCGCAGGGCAACAAAGCTAGTGTGACCAGTGTCCCCACCATTAACAAAAAACATCAGCAGGCCCGAGGCCAGAGACTCCCATACGACAACTTAAAACTCCAAGTGAGTTCCAATATAAATGGGCCCCGCAGGGCAAGAAACTTAGTGTGACCGCTGTCCCCAACATCAACAAAAACATCAAGGCCGCAGGGCCGGCAGGCCCTGAGGCCGTTGACTCCCATACGACAACTAAACACTCCAAGTGAGTTCCAATATAAAAGGGCCCGCAAATCAAGAAAGCTAGTGTGACCGCTGTCCCCACCATCAACAAAAATATTAAGGCCGCAGGTCCGGCAGGGGCCGAGGCCAGAGACTCCATACGATAACTAAACACTCCAAGTGGGTTCCAATATAAAAGGGCCCTGCAGGGCAAGAAATTTTGTGTGAGCGCTGTCCCCACCATCAGCAAAAAACATCAAGGCCGCAGGGCCGGCAGGCCCGAGGCCGGTGACTCCCATACGACAACTAAACACTCCAAGTGAGTTCCAATATAAAAGGGCCCCGCAGGGCAAGAAAGCTAGTGTGACCGCTGTCCCCACCATCAACAAAAATATTAAGGCCGCAGGCCGGCAGGGCCGAGGCCAGAGACTCCCATACGATAACTAAACACTCCAAGTGGGTTCCAATATAAAAGGGCCCCGCAGGGCAAGAAGATTTGTGTGAGCGCTGTCCCCACCATCAGCAAAAAACATCAAGGCCGCAGGGCCGGCAGGCCTGAGGCCGGTGACTCCCATACGACAACTAAACACTCCAAGTGAGTTCCAATATAAAAGGGCCCCGCAGGGCAAGAAAGCTAGTGTAACTGCTGTCCCCACCATCAACAAAAATATCAAGGCCGCACGGCCGGCAGGCCTGAGGCCGGAGACTCACATACGACAACTAAACACTCCAAGTGAGTTCCAATATAAATGGGCCCTGCAGGGCAAGAAACTTAGTGTGACCGCTGTCCCCAACATCAACAAAAACATGAAGGCCGCAAGGCCGGCAGGCCCGAGGCCGGTGACTCCCATACCACAATTAAACACTCTAAGTGAGTTCCAATATAAAAGGGCCCCTGCATCAAGAAAGCTAGTGTGACCTCTGTCCCCACCATCAACAAAAAACATCAAGGTCGCAAGGCCGGCAGGCCCCAGGCTTTTGACTCCCATACGACAACTAAACACTCCAAGTGAGTTCCAATATAAAAGGCCCCCGCAGGGCAAGAAACTTAGTGTGACCGCTGTCCACACCATCAGCAAAAAACATCAAGGCCGCAGGGCCGGCAGACCCGAGGCCGGTAACTCCCATACGACAACTAAACTCTCAAAGTGAGTTCCAATATAAAAGGGCCCCGCATGGCAACAAAGCTAGTGTGACCGCTGTCCCCACCATCAACAAAAACATCAAGGCCGCAGGGCCGATAGGCCCGAGGCCGGAGACTCCCATACGACAACTAAACACTCCAAGTGAGTTCAAATATAAAAGGGCCCCGCAGGGTTTAGAAACTTAGTATGACCGCTGTCCCCACCATCAGCAACAAACATCAAGGCCGCAGGGCCGGCAGGCCCTGAGGCCGGTGACTCCCATACGACAACTAAACACTCCAAGTGAGTTCCAATATAAAAGGGCCCTGCAAATCAAGAAAGCTAGTGTGACCGCTGTCCCCACCATCAAAAAAAATATTAAGGCCGCAGGTCCGGCAGGGCCGAGGCCGGAGACTCCCATACGATAACTAAACACTCCAAGTGAGTTCCAATATAAAAGGGCCCCGTAGGGCAAGAAATTTTGTGTGAGCGCTGTCCCCACCATCAGCAAAAACATCAAGGCCGCAGGGCCGGCAGGCCGAGGCCGGTGACTCTATACGACAACTAAACACTCCAAGTGAGTTCCAATATAAAAGGGCCCCGCAGGGCAAGAAAGCTAGTGTAACCGCTGTCCCCACCATCAACAAAAATATCAAGGCCGCACGGCCGGCAGGCCTGGGGCTGGAGACTCACATACGACAACTAAACACTCCAAGTGAGTTCCAATATAAATGGGCCCCGCAGGGCAAGAAACTTAGTGTGACAGCTGTCCCCAACATCAACAAAAAACATGAAGGCCGCAGGGCCGGCAGGCCCGAGGCCGGTGACTCCCATACGACAACTAAACACTCTAAGTGAGTTCCAATATAAAAGGGCCCTGCAGGGCAAGTAAGCTAGTGTGACCTCTGTCCCCACCATCAACAAAAAAACATCAAGGTCGCAAGGCCGGCAGGCCCCAGGCTGTTGACTCCCATACGACAACTAAACACTCCAAGTGAGTTCCAATATAAAAGGCCCCCGCAGGGCAAGAAACTTAGTGTGACCGCTGTCCCCACCATCAGCAAAAAACATCAAGGCCGCAGGGCCGGCAGGCCCGAGGCCGGTAACTCCCATACGACAACTAAACACTCCAAATGAGTTCCAATATAAAAGGGCCCCGCAGGGCAACAAAGCTAGTGTGACCGCTGTCCCCACCATCAACAAAAAACATCAAGGCCGCAGGGCCGATAGGCCGAGGCCGGAGACTCCATACGACAACTAAACACTCCAAGTGAGTTCAAATATAAAAGGGCCCCGCAGGGCAAGAAACTTAGTATGACCGCTGTCCCCACCATCAACAAAAAACATCAAGGCCGCAGGACCGGCAGGGCCGAGGCCAGAGACTCCCATACGACAACTAAACACTCCAAGTGAGTTCAAATATAAAAGGGCCCCTGCAGGGCAAAAAACTTAGTATGACCGCTGTCCCCGCCATCAGCAACAAACATCAAGGCCGCAGGGCCGGCAGGCCCGAGGCCGGTGATTCCCATACGACAACTAAACACTCCAAGTGAGTTCCAATATAAAAGGGCCCCGCAGGGCAACAAAGCTAGTGTGACCGCTGTCCCCACCATCAACAACAAACATCAAGGCCGCAGGGCCGGCAGGCCCGAGGCCGGTGACTCCCATACGACAACTAAACACTCCAAGTGAGTTCCAATATAAAAGGGCCCCGTAGGGCAACAAAGCTAGTGTGATCGCTGTCACCACCATCAACAAAAAACATCAAGGCCGCAGGGCTGGCAGGCCCGAGGCCGGAGACTCCCATACGACAACTAAACACTCCAAGTGAGTTCAAATATAAAAGGGCCCCGCAGGCCAAGAAACTTAGTATGACCGCTGTCCCCACCATCAGCAACAAACATCAAGGCCGACATCGGTGACTCCCATACGACAACTAAACACTCCAAGTGAGTTCCAATATAAAAGGGCCCGCAGGGCAACAAAGCTAGTGTGACCGCTGTCCCCACCATCAACAACAAACATCAAGGCCGGCAGGCCCGAGGCCGGTGACTCCCATACGACAACTAAACACTCCAAGTGAGTTCCAATATAAATGGGCCCCGCAGGGCAAGAAAGCTAGTGAGACCTCTGTCCCCACCATCAACAAAAAACATCAAGGCCGCAGGGCCGGCAGGCCCGAGGCCGGAGACTCCCATACGACAACCAAACACTCCAAGTGAGTTGAAATATAAAAGGGCCCCGCAGGGCAAAAAAACTTAGTGTGACCGCTGTCCCCACCATCAGCA
>NC_092636.1:62676507-62717115 GCF_039555335.1 Amphiura filiformis | reverse complement strand
CAACACAGTGGCGTGGTGGGAAGTGCTTAAATCATCCTCTGATGAAGACATAGTCGAAAGCTAGCAATTATCAAAATCAATAAAGCTACTGCTACGTCCACGATAGTCATCACATTTCTCCTGTGCATTTACTATTTTCGATACAACCTCAGCTCAGCGTGTATAAACATCAAATTTCTCACAATAATAAATAAACAAATTTAATCAATTGATAGCCTGATATCACCTGGTTGCATTTCAAACTGAAAAGTGTCAAGGAAATTATTCAATTGCATAACAATTTTGCCTGACTGATTCCTTTCTAGCCATCAGCTTCAATACATATCCAATTTCAAAGCTTCCCATAAATTCATTCCAATAATATTGAACAAAGGCTTTGTCATGTTTGTGGTAAAGTTGAATTTCACTTTCTTCCTATAACCAACAAAGGCTATTTGGGCTACTTCTGTCTGGCACACCAATTTTTAGCAGCTTGTTTTTCAGCACACCAAATTTGTTTTGAGGCAAACTTTATGATTTCATTTTAGAACTTTTTGTGACTTTTTAGACTTAAGAAAACAGCCTTGAGGCGGTGTATTTTAGCGCTGATCATGTTGCCTAGTCAAGCGCAGGAATAGGTCGATTGGAAAACCAAGTTCATTGATCATGCTGATTAAGAACAAAACAAGAGGTTGAGTGTAAGATAGCCCTAACTGCAATAGCTGCCCTATACATATTTGACAGTTTCTGCTTTTTATATTGCACAAATAATCTGCAAAATTACACCTGGCAGCTATTTCAGCTGGGGCCTTCTTGCGCTAACCCCTCCAAAAGTAGCAGATTTCTTGGGTAAATAGGAGTGGATTTGGTGAGCAAATTATCCCCTAAATACTCTGATATGGTCAATGGTATAACAACAGGTTCCATAAGTATGTTGTATACAAGGGATATCAAACAATAACAATTGAATTAGACCATGCTTGGTAGAAAATGGGCAGAAAGAAATTAAATAGTTTTAAGCTACTGCGATAAGTAAACAAGGCAATGGCGTCCAAAATAGTTTAAGGAGTTTTTTCTTCTTAGCTGGATCTTAACAATGGTATTACATTTTGATTAAATAATAATGAAAAAGGAGGTCAAATGGTCAGTTGACAATGACCGGATCAAGATGTAGGTCTCTCTGTGATAATTAGGAGAGCAAAATTAGTTTGGTTTAAAAGAACATTGATAATTCCTGTAAACAGGGAGGAAAACAATGTTCTAAATACTGAGCATTTATATGACATCGTTTGGGCTCAAAAAATTGGCTGATTGTTTTCGACTCCCGCACTTTCAGGCCACTACTTATTTTCTATTTTACAATTTTTTAAATTAAATTAAAAATTTTAACAGGTAAAAGCCATGTGAACTGTTGTCCTAACTTTATACAAACCTTAAACCCATCCCCAATCCTTACCCTAAAATATACAAAACCCAATCAACCCTAAAATATACAACCCCCAATCAACTCATACCCTAAAGCAGAACCCTTGCCCAGAAGGTGGGGAAAATTCATTTCAGCTGACAATGACAATCTGACCTATTTGTAGTGTCATGTTACTTGTTGTTATTATAATGTTTTAATTTACTTTCTAAGCCTCATTTAATCAAAATTGCTTTTGTTAGTACTAATAGGAAAACCTTTCAAAGAATTTTGGAAATACAAAAAAAATCTGTCATTTTGAATTATTTTCTTGAGTGCAAGAGCTTGTTTGTTGTATGTTACTTTGAATTTTAGTCTTGCATGCAAGAAATTTTTCTTGCATGTTAGAAATTTAATAAATAGGCCATCATATACAAAATTAATGCTTGGGCCTGTTTTATAAATTTCAAACCACAGGAAAAAAACTCTTGCATGCAAGACTAAAATTCAAACATACAACAAACAAGCTCATGCACTTAAGAAAAAAAAATCAAAAACAACAGATTGTTTTTTTGTATTTCCAAAATTCTTTGAAAGGTTCTCCTTTACTATTAGTACTAACAATAGCAATTTTGATTAAATGAGGCTTAAGAAAGTAAATCAAAAAAAATTTGAAAAAGGAGGTCAAATGGCCAGTTGACAATGACCGGATCAAGATGTAGGTCTCTCTGTGATAATTAGGAGAGCCAAATTAGTTTGGTTTAAAAGAACATAATTCCTGTAAACAAGTAAGTATGCAGAGGAAAACAATGTTCTAAATACTGATCATTATGACATTGATATCATCATTATTGGGCCCAAAAATTGGTTGATTGTTCTTTTTTATTTTTTGTATTTTTCATTTATTTTTATATATTTTTAACAACTGTTGTCCTAACTTTATACAAACCTTAAGCCCATCCCCAATCCTTACCCTAAAATAGACAACCCCTAATCAACCCATCCCAACTATCCTTTGCCTTAAAGCAGAACCGGGAGCAGAACCTTGCCCTAAAAGGAGGGGAAATTTATTTCATCTGACAATGACAATCTTACCTATTTTTATTGTTATGTTACTAGTATTATTATGTGTTTTAATTTACTTTCTTAAACCTCATTTAATCAAAATTGCTAGTGTTCTATTACTAATAATATAAAGGAGAACCTTTCAAAGAATTTTGAAAATACCAAAAAAAATCTATCATTTTTTTTTTCTTGAGTGCAACAGCTTGTTTGTTGTAGGTTTGAATTTCAGTCTAGCGTGCAAGAGGTTTTTTCCTGCATGTTAGAAATTTGATAAATAGGCCATCATATACAAAATTAATGCTTAGACCTATTTTATAAATTTCAAACTCACAGGAAAAAATCTCTTGCACGCAAGACTGAAATTCAAACATGCAACAAAAAAGCCCTTGCACTCAAGAAAAAAAAAATCATTTTTGTGGGATTTCCAAAATTCTTTGAAAGGTTCACCTTTGCCTTGTGATGTTCCATATTAGTAAATAATATCAATTCTAATGGAAATGTATAGAGGCATGAAGAACCACATAATTAGGCTATGTATAGCCTGATAGTCTATAAAGTATTTGAAAACCTATCAGCAGGAGGTTTGATGTCAAAAGAGCAGAGTACTTCAAGTGGTCGATATCAGATATTATTAGTACCTTATTTTCTGGATGGATGCATTGGTATTCATTCCTGCTCTATTGACTAGAATAAACAATGACTTCTGTTTACATGTTGCAAAAACAAAATATGCCTTCTCAAATATGAAATATCAAACATCTTCAAGTAGTTTTCTTTTAATTAGTAGTATATACAAAAACAATTATACATCTGTTGATTATTATATGTTAATTGTGTTTATGCCAACTGGTCGCAGGTACATCACATTGCGAATGTCGTACAGTCTATTTTTTTATTTACTGATAGGATACTAAACACAAGTGTGTGCAAGTGAAAGTTGTGTATTATATCCTCTTATTGGAATTATTTGTTTGGGTGCTTCTGATGTATATAACGGTCTCATCATCTGATTTCAAGAATCTTTATTAAGTCATCTGCAAGGCGCCAGACCTTAAAGAGATTACTTCCACTTTACCAGAGATGAAAAGGTAACGGTGCTACCTGGCTAACTGTCCTGGACGTCAAAACAATAGCAGCTCAGCCCCTTGGACAAAACACAATAGGGAAAGAACACCCTCACCACTTAGCTAACGAGCGCATTGTCAAAATCTCACGCCCTGGTAAAAGTAATGCTGATATTATAAGCTGTCTGATCGTTGAAAACTAAAATGACAATTAAGGACCATAACATGACAAGTGAACAAAAGGTTCGATCCCGTTGATTTAGGATTGAGTAAATAGGTAAATATAGACAAGATAGTGTGCTCAACTGACCAGAAAATTTGATGGAATCACAGTCGATGAAAGTATCTGTAAGCTTAACCAAAACATTAAGCCCGGGACATTAAGTAACATCATGGATGTAAATGTAATCTATCTTGGGTGACGGTTTAGTGTCCTATGTTGTTTGCGAGATGACATTCTCATTGAATAGCATATCGCTCCAAGCATCGAGATGCTCCAAGTGTTGTGGTAGACAGGCATCAAAGAAAAATAACGAAAGTAAATAGGAGACCAAAATCAAACAAAGTAGTTTGCCTTTCATCTCGTCCGATCGGCATGCTGTTTCCACTTTGTTCAAAACTGGTACTGCATGCTTGCTGCAATGGATCATCACCCCGGATCATCACAGAGCTGGTTGTATTAGGTCTGGAATCCTGATGATCATTATTTAAGGGGCCATTATTATTATACAAAATTATGAATAGCTTTGTTTAAACCTTTTCTTCTCATGTCGCTGTGGTACATATTTTTGTCGCATCAGAACTCAACGTTGCTGTTGCGAGAGCAACAACGCACTAAAACGCCCGCTAAAACGTTGAACTATAAAGCACAGTCGCCCAAGAAAGACCACTTTGCCCGCAGCCATTGCTCTTCAGAGCAATGAGGACCGAGCAATCAATTTGACCTACTTTATGCAATAAAGGAGCAACTCTCCGTCGTTTAACTTTTTGCCTTCGAGCTCCTTCGATTGGCTATTCTTACGGAGCCCGGGGATGGAGCGCAAGAAATTATACATCACCATGATCACTGTCCTTTCGTGTGGATCGGGGGGGTCGCCGTATCATTAAAAAAAAAAATAAAGTTGATAAAATAAATACACTTACATAAAGATATTTTTATGCATAGAAGAGTAAACACTCGTCTAATAAAAATAACTTGGTGGAAAATCAATACACCTGAAGAAATTGTTGGTTTTCTGAATTGATTGAAAAATAGTTGAGTCTGGGGAGGTGAAGTAATCTAAACGTTTGATCGAAACTAGCATGTCCAATTGCCAATTAGTGCACCATTTATCGCGTGTTATATCGATGATGAATCCATCCATGTGTATAGGTCTATTTCATTTGTACAGCATGTTAAACATGTTAAAAAGTTTTGCTATATAAATTGTTTATGCTTGATTGTATTATAGGCCTACTTGGTTCTTTCCTTACTACCCCCGTTCCAGTTTCGCATTACTGGGACTAAAATGATGTTATAAATTGATGCTATAAATGTTCCAAAACTTTCCAGAAATCACATTTTGGTATTCACGTCAGAGACATGGAATGATTGTCAGACTACTATGATGACAGTGACACTCAAACCTCTTGCATCGTATCTCATTAATTGATAATTCATCCTACCTATCGTCCCAATTATCCTAAATAATGACTACGATTACATACAAAATAAACAACATAGAATGCTCTGCCCAGGTGATGTCGTAATTATTTACTGAGATTTGTGCAGATGTACGGCAGGTAAAGACCCCGGGTCCGGGTCTACCTTAGTGTCATCCAGGAGCGTCTTCGCCTGCCGAGGAATGATCATCACTGAAGATACCGACGAAGAAGTCATGCCGAAAGCTTGCCGTGATCTAACTGCGTCAACCACCACACCCTCGGCAAGGATAGCTGCCTATCAACGGCACCATATCGTGCAATTTGTCCAACAATTTGAAAACTCCTGCTCTGCTTCGGAAAGATTGATGGATTGATATTGCAATTGGATAACTTTCTCTATTAATTTAAATGATCACGAAATGAATTATGAAATTAATCTAAATTACAATGACAACTGTTGCGTGGCTGGTGTTTGCCACATATGTGTAAAAGAAACTGTATCTTTGTGGAGGGCCTCATACCAATGAAATGTCAATTGCATACGAAGAAGTTGCAGGAATCCTGTGGCGTAATTTGTCCGAGTCGTGTGATGTCTTCATTGAAATACATTACACATTATCTTTTAACATCCTATGAAATATTGCCATATGCTGAATATGGAAGCTGGGTCATAATTCGCTTGTTATTAATGTCGGAATGACCCCTGTAAAGAATGTCCACTTTCGAAACTGTAAACGAACTTGTTTTGTCGGCTCATTCCATTCACAAGTTCCTCCCTGTTCCGAAAACTTATACTGGTTGAACTTCAAGATGCAATGCGCAAGTGGTTTATGTCATTGTTTAGCATGACAGAATATTGCATATTATATTAACGCATATAGGCATAAATATGCTAATGTCATGCTAATCCGGCAAACATTTATGCCTTTTCGTTGGAAAAGAAATTCGGTACTAAAGAACTAGGGCCTATAGTTTTGAATGAAGTTGGGAAAAATACAGGGTTATATAATATATTTGAGGTTTCCACTTTGTTTGTGTTTTTTTTTATTCGCGTGGAAGTTGTCTGTGACTTTGTACAAAAATCATATCTTTTAAATTCCAGACTCGTGTATTTATTTTACCTATCTTGCTGAAAAAAAATCAAGTTTTCAACCATTCCAGATCTTGCCCATGGATTGCTTTTATAGCAGCTTGTGGAATGGAACTATCGACTAGCGAGGTGACTGTGACTGGAAGGCCTTAGCTTGTTCACACCTTCACGGCGGATTACACTAATCAAACATTTACACACCGCTATGCAAACATAACAGGCCCATATAACGGAACTCCTCGATATTTGATACCCACAAAATACCAACCAAGCATAAATATACTGCTTCAAGTAAGGAAGTGCGACCTCTTGTGATTGTGATTATATTTGCTGTTTTGGGGTCAACTTGTGTTTTGTGCGCGATATCATGAATTTTATAGCCTAGGTCTTTTGCTTCAGTAAAACACCAATACCTCTTTTGCAAACTTTCCCCTCTATAGTTTGGGTCTGCTATCACTCAGTTTAATTAATAATACAATTTACAAAAAGTGGGAGTCATCGGGGTGGGACCGATTTAGTCTGAGGGCACTGGATCCGAGTGACTGAGAGTGAATTAGGCCTATATATATATATATATTATATTATATTATATTATATTATATTATATTATATATAGGCCCTACTCCGGTGGGGAACGCCCACCCCTTGCCCCTATGATGCTACGCCACTGATTGTATGTTACTCATGGGGCATGGATTTATTCCTGTATTGCCGGTCTATCAAAATTTCAACATTTCCATTCTGAACTTTATAAGTGAGCATTTACATCTTATAATAGTGAAGATTCTCTGTTGTTTGTAAACTTGTAGCATTATATTTACTTGTATTTGTAATAATGTAGACTCTGTTGTTTGTAAACTTTGTATTTGACTATACCTCTCTTGTATGGTGATTGATTGTCACTAAAGATTATCAACTTAATGAGGATATTTTTTTAATTATAAATTTAAATATAAAGCAACATTTAGTTAGGGACACATTTATCACAGTTTTAGGATTATTTCTGAAATCTAAAAAATATCTAAAGTCTAAAAAGTTTTTGACCGGATTGTGAGTGGAGTCTGTGACATGTCAGAGCAGAGTTGAATGCTACAAGCGAACTAGAGATATCTTTCAGTATCGAGTGCGGTCACTAGGAGCACTTAGTGGGCGGCGCCTCTCCAATACTGGTCCTGCTGACTGGTGATTATAATCAAGCACGACAGCTCGCTTTACTATCAGTGTCACTGATTGGTTCTACGGCGCAGTTAATCATACGCGCATGGTGCAGATGAGCACGAATCACAATAGTTGTTACATACGGTCACGGTTTGCTTGAACTATGATGACATGACGAGATGAGCTGGAAGTCGCTGCAGCCCAAGAGTTCGCAAAATATAAACACACCGAGCGAAACAGAGAGCACACACGGGACTGTGACACTCTACACCTAAGTAGTCGTTGTGTATAATACCTGATGTACTCCATTTTACCATTGTGTTACATGTGATTCTCTTTACATGTTTACATGTACAAACAACTACGAAAGACTAAATGCACACTTCATATATTGGTGCACGAACATTAACTAGACGTCACATGTCTTACTGATTCTGTCTCACCAAAAGTTAACTATTCGTCAATAGTAGGCCGACTGCCTCTACATAATTAAGTGGTGTCGAACTTTGCAGTTTGTGAACACTTCATCTTGCTGTTGGCTTACACAAGCCATAGAATTTTTCTATCAAGTTAGCATCCAACTGCCACGGTGTCTACCGTCACAGCTAGCTGGGAGCACTGGCACAGTGCTTTGGACCCAAGTCCTGCGTCTGCATCAGATGCTGCAGCGGGACATATGATCGCCATGTTGACGGCACAGAGCAAAATGATGTACCAACTCAATCGCTACACCAGCGAAAGAGTCAGCGCCCGTAAAGCTAACATTTCCAAGACCATCAGAGAAGTGTGTAAAATTGTCACCGATGTTCTCAAAGAAGTTGAGGTGCAGGAACCTCGTTTCATCAGCTCTTTGGTGGAGACAGAAGTGGGTCGATATGAAGGTCTCGAAGTTGTTTCACCCAACGAATTTGAGGTGGTGTTATTCCTGAATCAAATGGGAGTATTTAACTTTGTGGACGATGGTACCGTTCCCGGGTGTGCGGTCCTGAAACTTAGCGACGGGCGTAAGCGTTCCATGTCCCTTTGGGTAGAATTCATAACTGCGTCTGGTTATCTGTCTGCTCGTAAAATCCGCTCCCGGTTTCAAACTTTGGTAGCCCAATCCGTGGACAAATGTAAATACCGTGATATCGTCAAGATGATTCCAGATACCACCGAGGTAAAATTACGTATCCGTGAGCGTTATGTTGTGCTTATCACACCGGCTTTCAAGTGCAGCGGAATTTGGCCACGCAGCGCTGCACATTGGCCTATGCCACACATACCTTGGCCCGTTCCCGGAATGGTAGCAGAAGTGAAAACTGAGGGATTCAATCTGTTATCCAAGGAATCTCTTTCAGCGTTAGGTAAGCAGGCTTCAGCGGAAGGTGATGCATGGGTTTTGTCCTTCAGAGACGCTGAAAACAAACTCCTCTTAGGTGGTGCCCGAAGAAAGTGCTTGAGTATCTTGAAAGCACTGCGCGACAAGCACCTCGACCTTCCAAGTCAACCTGTGAAAACTATCACCTTAAAACTCTTTTGTTATACGAATGCGAGAAACATCCTCGCGAAATAGACTGGGATGAAACATGTCTTGGTGATCGTATCAATGGGATCTTGCTGCAGCTGATATCGTGCTTACAGAATCGTAGATGTCCCCACTATTTCTTACATGGACTTGACTTATTCAGTAGCAAGCCTAATGCTGCTCTGGATCAAGCTGCCAAACAAACCTGGAGAATTGCTCGCGAAATCCTGACCAATCCACGAAGTTTGGAAAAGCTATGACCATGTTAATAAACTAGCCGCAGTTTCTGGATTTACGGACCATTTTGTGAACAGTTTAACTGCAAGTATAACTTTAAACTCCCGAACTACAATTGGGACACTTCATAAACTTGGAAGTAACATTTTAAAACACATTGTTGACATTTAATTTTATGACATTAAAAACGTACTTGTCCAGGTCACCGACGGTGTTTAATGTTTAAGTTTTGGCTATTTTCTACAGTAACATACTCATGATTTCAGGTTAAAATGACATGTTCAAAAGAACAATTCTCTTGCCGAAATAATCATGATATTATATGTAAACATTGATGTTTATGTATCGTGGTATTAGTGATGTACTTTTTATATAAGCACTACAGTAACTAACTATGCTCATCCGAAGCTTAACTTGCTCAAGTAAACCATCGACGAATTTTGTCATGAAAGTTGCAACCCAATTGCATAAATCTCATCTTTATTAGCCAATTATGATCATTATTATGTTTTGTTGAATCCAAGTGTGTAAAAATATTGGATCCAAAACATAATAATAAAACATAATAATGATAAAATTGGATGCTTTACGCCCAATATTTATTGATCTCGCTATGAGTTTTAAAATATTTTAAAACTCATAGCTCTACCAATAAATATGGGCTCAATCGATCCACTTTTATATCATCCTTGTATCATGTGTATTGATTGAGATCAAACTCATAAATTCATGCTTAATGTAAGGTGAAGAACTAAACATGTTATTTCATAAGGTACCTTCAGAAGTATAAACATACTCCTATGATCATCCAGGTTAAAACTTAAAATGAGGTAACCAAAATAATACCAAATGTTCCAATGTTCTTTACGAATGTTTAATGCATCTTATTTCGAGACATTCGAGATGATTTCGCGGGAATCAATTTACTAAGCCATGTCTACTATGATTGAGAAAATCGTACACGGCATCTCCAATTTTATTATGAAGTATAAGGCCGAACTAGTGATAACAAAAACATTAAACATGCAATATTTTCTGTTTCAGAAGTATGAAAACAAATTACATTTTGAAATGCGGGTGTAACCAACAAAATTAAAACAAAAACGTATGTTTCAACATTTGTACAACTCGTAAAACGTAAATGTATCATATTCCACCATGATATGTTCTGCCAGATTATCAAATTCATTGGGCATTGCTTGTGTATACTATACATTGTAGCTTTTACTGCATTGGACACTGTCATATAAATGCAACTTTTTTGTACTATAATAAGGTCACGTTCGTCCAAAAACTTTCCTGTTTCAAGATCATAATTATAAACCCAAATCATATTTATTCGATAGATATGTCTCAGCGTCAGTGATTAGTCCAAAATCTTGTGATGTTAACATGGTTAATTAAAAACGTGATAATATTTTGCAGAAATCCGCTGAAAATATTCCTAAATGTGTAACTTATTTGAAGATATATCTTTATCGATAAGAGTGCATCTTGGTTTTACTGACAAAATTAACAAAGCTCGCACCGTTTCATTTAGCTTCTACAGCTTGTTTCATTTGATACTTTTCTTGAATTTATTAAACGGACATTGGCATGATTATCGTCATTGTCCTTAAGTTAACAATTAAAATGATAATAACTGATGTCAAAGATGAAGTTTGAACCAGTGCGAGACATGTACAATTTTGGATATGGACCAACATGATCGAAGAAAATAATATTTGTTGTAAAGCCTCACTGAAAACAATGTTTGCTTCTGATTTGTTTCCTTTATTGATTCGCTTCGAATTTAGATTTATAACATTTTGTATTAAAGCACTTACAAAACATTAAGATGTCTGGTTTATACTGGAAGCAAGTTTTGACAAAATTCAAAGCCCCCCCCCCCCCCCATCACAATTTTATGCATTCTTCATGTGGTTATTATCATAATCGATTATCCCGAATTCTACTAGTTCTATTACTAGTATTTTCCTATTTTACTAGTATTCAAGCTGTGTAGTTCCAACATACAATAAGTCAACCAGCCATCTTCAGTAGAAGTGCATTTTTGAAACCACATGAACTAAGTTTGTGAATTAATATTATTCATTATAATTACAGATGTGGCATATTCAGGACATGTATATTAATCTGTGAACTTAGTAGCATAAAATTGACCCGACTTCTTTGTTCACTTAAATTTTAGTTTGTTATATGGAGTGCAAGTACCTGTTTAATTTGACAATTGTTTTATGAATTTGTTTCTGGTACCAGACGTCATCTAAATAAGGTTACCAATGTCAACTGTTATCCTTTGAAACGATACTTTCTCTGTCCCAATCTATACCTCAGGCCGAGATCTGGATAATGTTAAGATCGCATATGAACGGTATTAAAAAACAAAGCTTTCACAATAATAAACGCGGCGATTTATTCACCAAATACTATGGCTAACGGCTCCGTACAGGCTCTCTGATAATCCCCGTTATGATCCCAGATTTAAAACGATTGTATCACATGGCTGTATAAGAAATATTATATCAAGAGTTTGCCCAAAATACATAGTATCCTTCTGCTGTTAGTAAATGCGTGACGACAGATATTAAATGCAATACCAGAACTAAATACAAAAAATGTTGATCAAAAGCTTGATAACATCGAAATCAACGTTCTTTAGTAATACATTGCAATAATTACAAGACCAGCTTGCATGTTTCCCGGTCTATAATATCGGTGTAAAATAGCAATTCCGCAAGTATTTCAGAAATTTAGATCATTGAGTGAACTAATATACCCTACTATCACGACTAGTATAGTATTAGGCCAATGAAAGTCGATTTTGAGTTTCCATGTCACCGCCCTTACTTCATTTTCGGTATCTGACCTGAAACTCACTTGAATTCATTATAAATGTGATTATTTTAAAAGTACTCTAAGCATTTTTAAACAGATTAATTGAGTCGAGCTAAAATCAAACTTTTGTTTGAAGCAAATCGACATGGTTTTCAAATAATCAATTTATATTTTCTTTGTATTTTTGTTTTATCATTCGTGTTAGCTATAATGAAAGGCAGAAAATATAATGAATAATGAAAAATGTTACTTTTATTTTGCACTTTTGTTTTCAGAAATGTATGTATTATATAGTGAAACCGCCCCTAATTTGCAAATTAACTAGTTTTAGTGAAGCCCCTTAATTTGCATAATTAATGGCATTTATGCAAATTAGCTCATAATTATGAAATTAGAGGCGGCTTCACTATATATACGAGCTCCATGAAACACTTTGACCAAGTTTCAGGGCAAAAGTATGCAAAATAAAAGTATCCTGAACATTTATGCATTGATTTATAGCAAAATATTGGCAAAAATTACATATTAATGAGCCTTTCCAGTCCTTTTAGCTCATTAACTGTATTGATTATTGACAAAAACAATAGGATACAAAGAAAATATAAATTGATGTATTATGGAAACAGTATGTCATTTGCTCCCAGTGTACTTTACCCTACTCAATCTGTTTAACATGTTTAAAACATGCTCAAAGCATTTCTAATTTCTAGAAAATGCCTCCAATACCACCTTTATATTATAGAATCATCATAATATGTGATGTGATCAAGCAAAATCATTCGGAAGTCGGATCACAGGTATTGGAACACATGTTCCAATATCTGTGGTCGGATGTATTGATATTCAGATAAAGCCGAATAAAGACAATAATTTCTTTTGTTGCGTATTGTTTTGGAAACAATTATTCATATCTCTCTAAATGTAAAGAGTGAAAAACTCACTCCCCAAAAGAGTGATTCACTTATAAAACCACTCAAAAATGAGTGAAATGTGTTTTTAAACTCAACCACTCAAAAAGAGTGAAAACCACTCTAAAAGAGTGAATTTCAACTCGTTCAAGGAGTTAAATGAAGGACAACACGTTTTTAGAGTTGTCCTTTATTTAACTCCTTGAAAGAGTTAAAATTCACTCTTAAAGAGTGGTTTTCACTCTTTATTGAGTGGTTCTAAAGTTAAAAAAACATATTTCACTCCTTTTTGAGTGGTCTTATAAGTGAATCACTCTTTTTGGTATTTAGTTTTTCACTCTTTTACATTTAGAGAGATATTTTTGGAGCTAAATGTTCAATATGGGATTTTCTGCAAAATAACTTTGCAAATGCCTTTATAGTTACAATCAGAGAATAGAGAAGTGACTTCAGACTGGTTTTTGCTTGATCACACCACATAGCCCCTATTAATAAACTTCCAAGTTTAGGCCACTATCCCGGCTACACTTTTTATTTCACTGTCAGGGGGCTATGTGTTTCCAACGTTGTCCAGAGTTTGGGGGTGAATTTATCGTAAACATTGGGCAATTTAATGGCATTGATCAAAAGAGCTAGAAAGTGAAGATGGTTTGGCAAATAACGCCAGCTTGTTTCAAAACAACGGCTGTACTATTTCACAACGGATAACCTCGACCTCCACATGATCGGTATGGAGTCCAACACAAATTCCATCAGCATGATCAGAACTATAATGCACTCTAGATATATTATTCGCAACAAACCAGCAGCGCAGACAAGTATCTATAAAAACGCCCAACTCCATTCGATTTTTCCACTCGATTAGGCCCGTCTACGTCTACGTTCATTGTATTGTTAAAACAACTTTTTGTATGGGCGGAGCCATAGGCGGAGAGCCATACTTTAATTTTGTTTTGCAATATCTGTTCGCACGTTTAAGGGTTTATCTAGCCACTGTGTAGATTGAAAGTTGCAGGGTATATAGTATGTAATCGAATGAAGAAGTAGATAGATTTTCTATAATAATATGTGTTCAGGAGAGGAGATATTTAACAAAAATAAAAACACCCAAGTCCGTCAAATGCATGAATAAGAATACGTGTATAGTATAGGCCTATCCACCATTGGGGAATTGCCGCAGCTGATTAGAGTCGTTCATTTCGTGCGGTACATGATTAGAGTCGTTCATTTCGTGCGGTAAATAGCGGGCAATGGGTGTATTTTTTGTTTGCTTTTGTGCTGCCTTTTGGAAGCTCTCGCGTTCGCTATAAAGTCGTTAATTTGTTTGCACAGACCTAGTCTCCTACACAGCCAATTTGTGTCGGGCGATCAAAAAACATCGTGATAGTGATCAGTCTGGCCCGAGGCACAGACTATCAAGTGTTTGTTTACCAGTGACCTTCAATAAAATCGATACTGTAGTACAAACATGCTATATACAGGGTGTCCCTGAAAGAACTGTATCGTCAGAAACTTAATTGTTTGGGTATTTTAACGCCACAACTAAACAAAACTAAATACTTGGTGTGGTTGAGCAAAATTTTGACAAAAAGACGAAATATTAAGATTAGAAATTTAATAACGTGGCATAATCACTGCGCATCATAATTTTTACTTCATTTACTGTATAAAACATACATCTTTTGACTCATTATGACACCAGATTTTTTTTCTTTTTTTGAGAAACAAAAATCCTTCAAACTTTTGAGCCAAAAATTTACAAGATTAAATTTTTTATTTTGGCATAACAATTTAGGGAATTTTGTTTTTGTTTGTTTTCGTTAGTTTTAATACGCAATCACTCTGCCACACCCTTTCCAACGAAAAATGAAAACTTTAATCTCAACATTTAATTTTGAGCATGGAGAAAGGAAATCATAATTTCCTCCTGTTTCTCCCCATTTTCCCTTCTGTTTTTTCTTCTTTTTTTTCATTTTGCTTTTCACCTTTCCACATTTTTACTTCTCAGACAACCCTTGTTTACCAAAAGTAATAAATTTTATTTAATTAATGACGACACAGCATTCTGTCATCCCTGTCTAGCCCCGCTCCAAAGGTTTGACCTGGTTGTTAAACCGGCGCAGGCCAGATGTCAGAACTGCAAATCAAATGCAGCAAGGTAGAGGTTGTAATATCGGGGTAAAAATACTCGATTACGTTTGTACAAAACCATCGGTCTGAAGAATGTGTCATTATTATTATTATGTCAAAATTTTCAACATTTCATTATTACGTTTCTGGCAGGGAGGAGGGGGTCGGCTGAGAAATGAAACTAGTTACGTTTATAGGACGTCATCGATCTTTTGGTTTGTTCCTTATAGGGTCTACAGGGGTTTTAACAACATGGTGTATCGCCTAAACTTGGTCAGTTGTATTTGTACTTGATGTTCTTACAGAGCTGAATAGATTTCGGGGTCATCCAAGGTCACCCAGGGTTCATCTGAGGTCTAATGACTAAAAACTGTCATATGGGCACGAAACTTGGTGGGTATAGTCAACATTTGAGTCAAATTATTGGAAGGTCATTTCGGTGTCATCCGAGGTCACCCAGGGGTCATCTGATGTCAAATTACTAAAAACTGACATAACAGCATGAAATTTGGTGAGTACAGTCAACATTAAGAGTCAAATGTTTGGAAGGTCATTTTGGGGGTAATCCAAGGTCACTTAGGGGTCATCTGAGGTCAAATACTAAAATCTGTCGTATGGGCATGAAACTTGGTGGGTACAGTCAACATTGCTTGAAACTGTCTATACATACAAAAACTTCCAACACACGGCTCGGGTTGTTTTGGTAAAGCAATACCAACACCTGTTGTGAACTCGACACCACGAGGGGATATCCCATATCCCAACCCGTGCTCTGGGCATCTTGTAAAACATAAACATTACACAGCTGTGCGGCCTATTACATTTCCAACCATTATTTCATTCTTTAATAACCCCACATCCCCATCCACCATCCAGGCTTCGCCCATACAGGTTCTGAAAAGTCTAAACACAACCACTACCATACCATCACCCAACAACCTTACACACCAACCGCGTATGCCGAAAACCGCGCAACCCGAGAACCGCTCTAGTTAAATACATGAAATAGGCTCCTTGATTGCATTAGCTTGATTGACCACGTCTATTAGGCCCGCTGCATACTTTTCTTCATTCGACGTAAAATATTCGATGCAACAGGTCTTAGTTCGACGAGTACTACCTGTCTTTTCTTTAATAGTTATTCGTTTGTACCATTACCAACTATACTCAGACTCTGATCGCTCAAGAAAGATTGACCGCGAAAGTCCACTGTAAACCGACCCGCTGGAAAAAAAATCGGGCGGCGCGGTCACTGGACTTTCGCGATTCGTCTTTCTTGCGCCATGTGATATAGTGGATCATAGTCTGAGATGAGTCTGGTAACCATGGTAACTCGGGTGTATCAAGGTGGAAACTGTGATAGATGCATTTATTTATTTTGTAGTCAAACCTTTTCATATGAAAATGACTGCCCCCTTGTGTCCAGACTCAATTCCGGAGCTTGGATGGATAGAAAAGTCTGGATATCCGAACTCCTCTATAGGTCGAGCGCGGCCCTATCGAGGGAAAATGTTTGAAAAGTCCGGATTTCCGGAGCGTGGATAGACAGAAAAAGTCTGGTTATCCGAACTCCTCTATAGGGGGTGTGCACGTATTTTCTGGAATAGCCCAATGTGTGCCGAAATCACTTGCCCCCTCCCCCTTCGGCCTGCCAAAAATTGCTTCCCCTCATTTCATATTCGACTTTCATTAAAAAAAACTAGTCATCTTGACGATGTATCTGAAGGTGTGTGTGTGATGGTGGGGGTGGTCGGTGTTTCTTCAAGAAACACCGACCCCACTTTCTTTTGAGAGTGTGTGAGAGAAGTGACTGATTGAAGGTCATTTCATTTGATACAGCTTTACATTTCCATATCCTCTACTTTTCCTATGCTATTAATTTTCAACGTATCATACATGTATGATGTAGGGCATTATGTCAATTGTGGTACATTGTATTCTGCAACAAGATCGTGATTCCAAATGTAGGCTAACAGGGGATAGAGGTTAGTTCAAGACAAACAGCGACAAAATCATTTATTTCCGTCATGTTTCCCAAATTGCTATCGGTTCTTTTGGTTATGGTATCTCGGTATGTCCACTTCCCTGTCAATATAAGCAGCTCACTTTCACTTCTTGAAAATGTACAGGCTTGTACTTTTAGCTCTCCAGGGTGGCTGGTATGCGTAAAGAAAATGGTATTTTTCAGCCACGTGCACTAAAATAACCATGCACTGGGCTTTACCTCTAGCCATTATGGCTCCATTCATATTAAAGTGGAGTTTGGTACGATAGATGCTAGCCTACAGCTTCAGGGGTGGGTAACGACGACGACCCGCCTAGCCCGACGGGACTTTTGTTGGTCAAAGCAAGTTCACGGAACTCTTCCATTTTGTGCAGGTGGAAGTACTCTTTAAAAATGAAGTTCTTTTCGTCATAATCATGCCAAAATCGGCGAAAACAAGACCAAACTTTAAGTCACATGATCATGTAGATTCAATTTTTGTACGACAGCAAGAATCTCGAATCATACACCATTAGCTACCATTGCTGTCATGCGGATTATAAATACTGTCTTGTGTGATTAGTTCCATTAGTTGCAATGTATTATGTAATCTCTGTGCATTTTCAGAAGGTAAAATACCCCTCAACTCCCACACCACATTTTCACCCATCACCACCCCCTTCCACTGTTAATACCACACCGATCAGAGCCAGGAGTCGAACAAGTTACCATGGTTACTCGCGAAAATATTGTCCAACACTGGGTCACAAAAGGGTCATAAATGGTCATGAGATAGAACCATGGATATCTTATCCCTGATAGAACTAGGGGTTCTTGTAAGCTCTAATCCAAGATCACATAAATAAAACACTGTAACCGTAACGTTGAAAATGCAACTTTTGATTTTGGGGTTTGAGGCTTTGGAGGCGCATATCTTGGTCAATTCTTGTTCGTTTTTCGCGACCAGGGTGTCAAATGAGAAAGCAAAGTCCAATTAACAAAATGTATATTTCAGAATATAAATCCAAAATTATCAAGTTATTGAACAGCAAGGATGAATATAACTGACGAGTTTCTTTTTGTGCTTGGTGTACATGATACCATAGACTATGATAATACGTGGTGGTGCAAGCTACTTTTTTCGTGTTTGAAAAGTGTAATGGTTTTATCGCGCCAAATCATCATGATCATGGCCTGTCTTGTTTCAACAATGCAATGAGTACGCCGGCAATGGTAAAACAACGCTATGTGGCTCATGCACTTACATGTATCTACCATGGGTATTACGCTTACATCATCAACATTAGCTAGGTTGCCTTTGACATTCAACATGTTGGAGTGATTGAACTGTACAATTACTATGTATGAATATTATCTATTCTACACAAGACTCGTATTTCCACGCAAGACTCGTATTCAATAATAATTCATTAATTTTAGGTAACCGATCTTCGCATGTTTGTGGTTAATATGATTTTATACAACTTTTTCAACTTTTAACCCAGCTTTTTTCTCCACATAGAGCCGAGACTTTGATCAAGACCTACACTTTCCCAAGTAAAATCACAGTAACACTGATGTTTCTCTTTAATATTCACTTCATGTTATTGTTACAATACTTAGTACCCAAATTCATCCGCACATGAGTCCGCACAGCACAGACCCAACTCTCAGACTTGAGGGCGCACTGCAATAAGGTATTTACGGTTCAGTGCGTTAAAACAAGAAAGTCTCATGTCAACTTGGGTTGAGTATTGTTGGATTTAACTCGGATAGTTCTGAATTGAGAAAATTCTACACATAATGAGCACATTTTCTATTGAAAACTGTGTAATAGACAATGAATTAGTCGTATAACCTCTTTCTCAATATGAACATACAAGGCGCAGCTGATTTGTGTTGCTAAAGCAAAAAATGATTTATATTACTTGATTATCAATGATGAAATTGTTATTATTTTATATGATGAATTTTTCCAAGGCTGCTTAAATGCTATCGGTTGCTTTCACGACGATTATTGCTTACACTCGATTTAATTTAATTCGCAATAATCATGACGTTATTACACAGATAGTCCATCATTCGGTGAATAGGTTGATGTGATAATACGACATTGATCTAAAACCACACCAGTTCTGTGGCGGCACTCTTTTGTGTACACTATTGCCAGCGTGCTAGCGAGGTACCGACAGTAATCATACTTTATATTAATACATTTTACTCCTTAATATTTCAAAATTATAATCTGGGGATGCCCTGAAATCGAACCCATAGGAATACTACATAAAATATAATTGGTGATTTTTAACCTTTTTATTTTTGAAAAGATTCATTAATAAAAACCAACATTTGGGCTGGGGGCTTGGGTATTGGACAAAATTTCCCTAAAAAAGGTAACGCACCTTACCGTAAGTCTGTCGAATGATTCACTGTGTCAACTAGCCTAGCCCGTTGCCCTGATTGGACTATAGTACGAAAGCGCCTTTAACTTTACTTCAGCTTTACTTCCAAGGCTGAAATGTACAACTTGGTACCCGGGCAAGTAACAGCAATGTTTTACATCTTGCCCGGTGTGTTAACAACTCTCCTCACTGCCACTTAATTCAAATTGAGGTGCCAAGTTCAATTAAACCGATTTTCTAAACAGGTTAGGCAACGATTAGACTTTTATGCTCAGCAACAGTACTGATGACTACATTTCATATTGATCACGACTATTATCCAAATCATGTTCTACATTTAAACTGAGCTACATTTTAAAACATGGTAAATACCAATTCCGATGCAAATTCTACATTCTGATACTTTGGTACTTGAAATGCTCCTTTATGTCCTTTCCATACAAGAGATTGGTTTTATATCCTCGATCGAGCAGAACAAACTTACGACATGCATGATTCCAGAAACATGTGTAAAAGTTTATGGCGCTGAAAATGAGCAATTTTGTGACCTTCATGCACGGCTATTTTACAGTACAAAACACAATAAGTCTGGTTCAGAGGAAATGTTAAACACTTGTTGTAAGACTAACGTATGGGGAATAATAAGTGTTCTTAATATTGAAAACACGACTTGCCCTTTGGTTGGAACAGTATTTTAATGCAGTTGTTTTTGCAGTTTTTACTCATTTCGACATCTTTGAAATATTAACCTACATCATGTACTATCATGTGCATGAGACTCAATTGAAATTACTTGGCATTTTCTTTAACAACAGTTGAAACACAAATAATTATTATAAATTTATATATCTCATATTCTTAATGTTTGACGGTTGCCACTATGAGTTCTGGTGATTGACATGTTCGATGGAATAGGATTATAATAATGTACGCCCCTATACAATGATAAAATGTGCATTAAGACATGCATGACAGGGGTGATGGAGGCGCATGCTCCCCAAAAGAAAGAGATGGCAACATTTTATTGCGCCTTAAACCACGATAATAAAAACCATTCAATATATTCGGTAGGTAATACAGGCGTAGATACTTTACTTATCGCCTTATTCCTACAAGTGACATATCAACTATTATACAACAATATTTAATATGCTAAGTCCGACTATACCAAGTGCTAATTCATTAACATCCCTTTTGTTTGAAGCAAATCGGACATACGGTTTTCAAAATTTGTCAATTTACATTTTGTTTGTATCTTATTGTTTTTATCAAGTTTAATGAGCTAAAATGACTGGAAAAGCTCATTAATATGTAATTTTTGCCAATGTTCAGGGTACTTTTATTTTGAATACTTTTGCCTTGAAACTTGGTCAGAGTGTTTCTATATTGTTTTAATACATTATGTTGTCTAACCGCTCTCTAGTTTGCATATTTGCATAATTAATTAGCATTTATGCAAATTTTCTCATTAATTAAGCAAATTAGAGGGCGGCTAGAAAATACAGAACACATTAGAAACACTTTCAAGTTTCAAGGCAAAAATATGCAAAATAAAAGTACCCTGAACATTTGTGCATGAGTTTTCAGGAAAATATTGGCAAAAATTACATATTAATGAGCTTTTCCAGTCATTTGAGCTCATTAACTTGATCGATTATTGATAAGAACAATAAGATACAAAGAAAATATAAATTGATGTATTCTGAATGCCAGTGTCCGAATTGCTTCAAATAATAAACAAATTGATAAGTGTACATTACCCTACTCAATGCTCAGAGCATTTCCTACCCGATTGCCTAATTTCCAGGAATATCCTCATAAATTAAACCATCTATTCTATCTTATTTCTATTAGTATTATAAAATTGGGAGTGTTTTGGGTTCAAACGAAATGGAATCTCGGGTTTGTTTTCATTGCTGTGTATTCCTAAGAGAACACAAGATGGTCACAGCATGCTGTGCAAAAATCCCGGTGAAAAATATTGCATGTTCTATTGGCGAAATCGGCAAGGATGATTCTTCCAAGGTATCAAAGAATTGACGACCAGTGCAGGTGCAGACAAACTGTCAAATTGACCAAAGCTTCACTTGATTGCCGAGAAAGCGAAAAAAAAAGAGGAAGTCCAGTAGCTCTAGGCTAGCTCGTTATATATTTGCCGTTATAAACTTGACAAAAAGCTTATTGTACACATTTTGTATCAAATGGAAAAGAATGGAAGAATGGGTCAAAAGATACCTGCCAACTAGTTCCCGTAAAGCTGCAAAAACACAGTTTTTCACCGATATTTCGTTATGGTTATTATTATAGAATTACGTTTCATACACGGGACAAAAAAATCCGTATTATATCAAAAATACTGGACAGCTACCTATCAGAGAGTTATATTTACATCTTCAGTAAATTATTAAAACAATTCTCCGAATCTAAAAATTTGACTCATCTATATCTACTCATAAAATACTATTAATAATTTCAAATAACACTATTGCTATATAGACTTTCTTTCGGTGAAACAATTCACAAAATTGTGATAATTCAAAGTATTGTCATCATCCTGCAGCTTATTTTCCCTGGTATAGTATCACTGATGTTCGTCGTCTACCATACAGGGGACAAGCCAGTCAAGATCTGAATAATGTCGCGATATTCGTGCACTTAGAGCTGATATAATAATACCACATTTACTCCCAACAGGTGGTGAATAATATTAAATCTATTTACCGGCGCATTGAATAGCAACACCAAATTAAATATATGCTATCTACGGTAGATAGCACAGCTTCTCATGTCATTCTGGTATTGTGTAAAAAGCAATAATAATAAGGTCACCATGGTTACATGAAATAAAAACTACAACAAGATTTAAGTTCAAAAGGTTCTTCAAATACTAATGCGCGTTAAACTGAAGAGTGATTAGTCTCTGTCTTTGGGCTAAATCTACCTTTTATGTGAAGCCTTCAGGTGAAGGCGGACAACAATGCGATGAGTGCAAACAAAATTTAACGCCAAAAAGCTAACACAACTTTACTGTCACGCAACCACCTGAACGACATAAATTTTACAGACCTCCATACAGGTTCGTTTTTCATAATCAAAGCTCAGGAAAACAATGAAATGACAAGTTTATATTGCATTAATATATGTCAAAATCCGTCCAAAGAAGATATGTATGATATTGTTCACCGGGCATTAACCTAGAGTGGCGGTGCCTTTGGTGTTTTGGGTTGAAAGCCGTGCCTTTAAAAGGGATGACAAGGTTTATGGTTGGTAATATTAAAAAAGAATTGGGATTCACGAGGCGCCACAGCAATTTAACGGCAACTTTTTCTTCTCTCTTTTGCATCCAACTATACAGTATGTCATTGGTTTTAAACTGACACAAAGTTATTGTTTGGTAATAAATTGCAAGTTTTGCTAAATGAACCGTGTAATACAGGAGGCCTTTTTCGACAGATAAACCGCTTATGAAATAATGAAAGCTAACTGACAATAATGTAGACCCAGATTTTTCTCTTCATGGTCATGGACACAGCCCGTTTCGAGTCTTAATTATTTAACAGATCCATGTTGTAAGTTTTTCTGAGTATTGCAGAATCTTATCATGTTTTACCATTGGATGGCTCGGTCAGATACGGTAAAGTTATGCCCAAGCAATGCTCACAGCACAGGTGAGTGCCCATATCTTTCTCCTAAGTTCCCTCCCGCCGCCTGAATTAACTTGCTGAAGGGGGTTAGACACTCCTCCCGGAGGCATCCAGGTAGCCATCTATGTGGAGTGAGACGTTGAGGTTAACGGTCTTGTCTAAACATGCTAAGGCACAACACGATAGCCCCACGGCCCGGGTTCGAATTCACAATCCTCCGATTAATATAAGTATACCAATCCGCGATCGTCATGATCGTACTGAGATTCTGTCGTAATTCTAGTACTTAAGATTACAAAATGGGTATTGAAAACCAATAGAACTGAAAATTGGCATTAATGGCTAATTTGAACAACCAAAAACCATACAATTCCTATAAAGTCAGAATTATCTATCAGAACTTTAAGTAAACATAATGATTTCACACCACCAAATAGTATATATGGTTGTGCGCCCTTGAATTTCACTTCTCAGAAAAACCCATTGATTCTGAATATAAGCATTAAAATGAGCAGAAATTTGCATAATTTTAGCCAAATTTGGATTGGTCATGATTAGTAATATTAATTCCTGCAAGTGTACCACAGATGGGAGAGATCGAATAACTTTTAATGATTTTAAGCAGCCTTTTCTTTACAGAAACACCGGCATGGTTTTGCCTGAAAATAGGAAATTCCCAGACATCGTAGATTTTTGAGGGCCAGTCGTAAAAATAATGACGGTCAACCTATATTTTTTCCCAGCCAGAGGGATCAGGCAAGGGCTGATTTCAACCATCATAGCTGTCGCTTAAAACTGAGTCGCTCCTGTGAAGAAAAAATGACGTTTTCTTAAGGCAAATTTAGCACATATCTCTATGGGACTCTGATTTGGTGGTGTGAGATCTGAATGGAGCTGTGTGTGTGAGTCTCAACTTTTGATTGAGCAAGTTTGCCCTGTGCCTAATTCGTGTTTGGATTCACCGAAGAAGTGCATTGACTGAATTTATGTAATTAAAGGCTAAAATTGAAGAGAACTGCAACATTTGCTACTAATATACCAGTGCTAAGGTGAGTTTATGACCCAAAATGTGTGTTTGAGTGAAAGATTCCATTTCGTAGAGTGACTTAGGCCCATGCAATGTAATCATAATATTTTGTAAGCTTACATCATCAATGGCATGCAATGACTCAGTGCCAGATAGAGAAGACATTGCAGTATGGTGCTAGGGTACTGGTCGGAACTCATGAAATAGGCGCCTGGATCAGGTAAGCTTACGGTTTGTGGGTTGGTGGGGGGGTAGGCTAATTAAGCTTATGATTCCACTACTGGTAACCCAGTTAATGTTTACAATCATGATGGTATGCAATGACTCAGTGCCAGATGTATAAGACATCAGTATATGGTGGCACGTGGGCTAGGGCACTGGTTGGAGCTCATAAAATGTGTCCATGGATCAGGTAAGCTTAGGGGGGGTTAGACTTAAGATTTCACTAATAGGCCATATAATTCAACACTTATAATTCAGACATTGTGGTCATGTTCTTCTTTGTTTTTGTGTGTCTGCCTGGTTACTTGTCCCTCTTGACTGTAAATTGCTGAAAGCCTAAGTCTTGGTGAATTTTTAACATGGTAATCACAATGCTATCTTCAGTAGATAGCAGATGTCACAGACACAATGATTCTGCTTGAAAAAAAAATTTAACCAGCTTCTTGCTCAAATTATGCTAAAAATAAGTTAATTAGATTAAAATAGTCTGAAATTAAGGATAATCAGAAACATGTTGCATCATTCAGATTTCACACCACCAAATAGTATATATGGTTGTGCGCCCTTGAATTTCACTTCTCAGAAAAACCCATTGATTCTGAATATAAGCATTAAAATGAGCAGAAATTTGCATAATTTTAGCCAAATTTGGATTGGTCATGATTAGTAATATTAATTCCTGCAAGTGTACCACAGATGGGAGAGATCGAATAACTTTTAATGATTTTAAGCAGCCTTTTCTTTACAGAAACACCGGCATGGTTTTGCCTGAAAAATAGGAAATTCCCAGACATCGTAGATTTTTGAGGGCCAGTCGTAAAAAATAATGACGGTCAACCTATATTTTTTCCCAGCCAGAGGGATCAGGCAAGGGCTGATTTCAACCATCATAGCTGTCGCTTAAAACTGAGTCGCTCCTGTGAAGAAAAAAATGACGTTTTCTTAAGGCAAATTTAGCACATATCTCTATGGGACTCTGATTTGGTGGTGTGAGATCTGAATGGAGCTGTGTGTGTGAGTCTCAACTTTTGATTGAGCAAGTTAGCCCTGTGCCTAATTCGTGTTTGGATTCACCGAAGAAGTGCATTGACTGAATTTATGTAATTAAAGGCTAAAATTGAAGAGAACTGCAACATTTGCTACTAATATACCAGTGCTAAGGTGAGTTTATGACCCAAAATGTGTGTTTGAGTGAAAGATTCCATTTCGTAGAGTGACTTAGGCCCATGCAATGTAATCATAATATTTTGTAAGCTTACATCATCAATGGCATGCAATGACTCAGTGCCAGATAGAGAAGACATTGCAGTATGGTGCTAGGGTACTGGTCGGAACTCATGAAATAGGCGCCTGGATCAGGTAAGCTTACGGTTTGTGGGTTGGTGGGGGGGTAGGCTAATTAAGCTTATGATTCCACTACTGGTAACCCAGTTAATGTTTACAATCATGATGGTATGCAATGACTCAGTGCCAGATGTATAAGACATCAGTATATGGTGGCACGTGGGCTAGGGCACTGGTTGGAGCTCATAAAATGTGTCCATGGATCAGGTAAGCTTAGGGGGGGTTAGACTTAAGATTTCACTAATAGGCCATATAATTCAACACTTATAATTCAGACATTGTGGTCATGTTCTTCTTTGTTTTTGTGTGTCTGCCTGGTTACTTGTCCCTCTTGACTGTAAATTGCTGAAAGCCTAAGTCTTGGTGAATTTTAACATGGTAATCACAATGCTATCTTCAGTAGATAGCAGATGTCACAGACACAATGATTCTGCTTGAAAAAAAAATTTAACCAGCTTCTTGCTCAAATTATGCTAAAAATAAGTTAATTAGATTAAAATAGTCTGAAATTAAGGATAATCAGAAACATGTTGCATCATTCAGATTTCACACCACCAAATAGTATATATGGTTGTGCGCCCTTGAATTTCACTTCTCAGAAAAACCCATTGATTCTGAATATAAGCATTAAAATGAGCAGAAATTTGCATAATTTTAGCCAAATTTGGATTGGTCATGATTAGTAATATTAATTCCTGCAAGTGTACCACAGATGGGAGAGATCGAATAACTTTTAATGATTTTAAGCAGCCTTTTCTTTACAGAAACACCGGCATGGTTTTGCCTGAAAAATAGGAAATTCCCAGACATCGTAGATTTTGAGGGCCAGTCGTAAAAATAATGACGGTCAACCTATATTTTTTCCCAGCCAGAGGGATCAGGCAAGGGCTGATTTCAACCATCATAGCTGTCGCTTAAAACTGAGTCGCTCCTGTGAAGAAAAAAATGACGTTTTCTTAAGGCAAATTTAGCACATATCTCTATGGGACTCTGATTTGGTGGTGTGAGATCTGAATGGAGCTGTGTGTGTGAGTCTCAACTTTTGATTGAGCAAGTTAGCCCTGTGCCTAATTCGTGTTTGGATTCACCGAAGAAGTGCATTGACTGAATTTATGTAATTAAAGGCTAAAATTGAAGAGAACTGCAACATTTGCTACTAATATACCAGTGCTAAGGTGAGTTTATGACCCAAAATGTGTGTTTGAGTGAAAGATTCCATTTCGTAGAGTGACTTAGGCCCATGCAATGTAATCATAATATTTTGTAAGCTTACATCATCAATGGCATGCAATGACTCAGTGCCAGATAGAGAAGACATTGCAGTATGGTGCTAGGGTACTGGTCGGAACTCATGAAATAGGCGCCTGGATCAGGTAAGCTTACGGTTTGTGGGTTGGTGGGGGGGGGGTAGGCTAAATAAGCTTATGATTCCACTACTGGTAACCCAGTTAATGTTTACAATCATGATGGTATGCAATGACTCAGTGCCAGATGTATAAGACATCAGTATATGGTGGCACGTGGGCTAGGGCACTGGTTGGAGCTCATAAAATGTGTCCATGGATCAGGTAAGCTTAGGGGGGTTAGACTTAAGATTTCACTAATAGGCCATATAATTCAACACTTATAATTCAGACATTGTGGTCATGTTCTTCTTTGTTTTTGTGTGTCTGCCTGGTTACTTGTCCCTCTTGACTGTAAATTGCTGAAAGCCTAAGTCTTGGTGAATTTTTAACATGGTAATCACAATGCTATCTTCAGTAGATAGCAGATGTCACAGACACAATGATTCTGCTTGAAAAAAAATTTAACCAGCTTCTTGCTCAAATTATGCTAAAAATAAGTTAATTAGATTAAAATAGTCTGAAATTAAGGATAATCAGAAACATGTTGCATCATTCAGATTTCACACCACCAAATAGTATATATGGTTGTGCGCCCTTGAATTTCACTTCTCAGAAAAACCCATTGATTCTGAATATAAGCATTAAAATGAGCAGAAATTTGCATAATTTTAGCCAAATTTGGATTGGTCATGATTAGTAATATTAATTCCTGCAAGTGTACCACAGATGGGAGAGATCGAATAACTTTTAATGATTTTAAGCAGCCTTTTCTTTACAGAAACACCGGCATGGTTTTGCCTGAAAATAGGAAATTCCCAGACATCGAGATTTTTGAGGGCCAGTCGTAAAAAATAATGACGGTCAACCTATATTTTTTCCCAGCCAGAGGGATCAGGCAAGGGCTGATTTCAACCATCATAGCTGTCGCTTAAAACTGAGTTGCTACTGTGAAGAAAAAAAATGACGTTTTCTTAAGGCAAATTTAGCACATATCTCTATGGGACTCTGATTTGGTGGTGTGAGATCTGAATGGAGCTGTGTGTGTGAGTCTCAACTTTTGATTGAGCAAGTTAGCCCTGTGCCTAATTCGTGTTTGGATTCACCGAAGAAGTGCATTGACTGAATTTATGTAATTAAAGGCTAAAATTGAAGAGAACTGCAACATTTGCTACTAATATACCAGTGCTAAGGTGAGTTTATGACCCAAAATGTGTGTTTGAGTGAAAGATTCCATTTCGTAGAGTGACTTAGGCCCATGCAATGTAATCATAATATTTTGTAAGCTTACATCATCAATGGCATGCAATGACTCAGTGCCAGATAGAGAAGACATTGCAGTATGGTGCTAGGGTACTGGTCGGAACTCATGAAATAGGCGCCTGGATCAGGTAAGCTTACGGTTTGTGGGTTGGTGGGGGGGGTAGGCTAATTAAACTTATGATTCCACTACTGGTAACCCAGTTAATGTTTACAATCATGATGGTATGCAATGACTCAGTTCCAGATGTATAAGACATCAGGATATGGTGGCACGTGGGCTAGGGCACTGGTTGGAGCTCATAAAATGTGTCCATGGATCAGGTAAGCTTAGGGGGGGTTAGACTTAAGATTTCACTAATAGGCCATATAATTCAACACTTATAATTCAGACATTGTGGTCATGTTCTTCTTTGTTTTTGTGTGTCTGCCTGGTTACTTGTCCCTCTTGACTGTAAATTGCTGAAAGCCTAAGTCTTGTTCAATTTTTAACATGGTAATCACAATGCTATCTTCAGTAGATAGCAGATGTCACAGACACAATGATTCTGCTTGAAAAAAAAAATTTAACCAGCTTCTTGCTCAAATTATGCTAAAAATAAGTTAATTAGATTAAAATAGTCTGAAATTAAGGATAATCAGAAACATGTTGCATCATTCAGATTTCACACCACCAAATAGTATATATGGTTGTGCGCCTTGAATTTCACTTCTCAGAAAAACCCATTGATTCTGAATATAAGCATTAAAATGAGCAGAAATTTGCATAATTTTAGCCAAATTTGGATTGGTCATGATTAGTAATATTAATTCCTGCAAGTGTACCACAGATGGGAGAGATCGAATAACTTTTAATGATTTTAAGCAGCCTTTTCTTTACAGAAACACCGGCATGGTTTTGCCTGAAAAATAGGAAATTCCCAGACATCGTAGATTTTTGAGGGCCAGTCGTAAAAAATAATGACGGTCAACCTATATTTTTTCCCAGCCAGAGGGATCAGGCAAGGGCTGATTTCAACCATCATAGCTGTCGCTTAAAACTGAGTCGCTCCTGTGAAGAAAAAATGACGTTTTCTTAAGGCAAATTTAGCACATATCTCTATGGGACTCTGATTTGGTGGTGTGAGATCTAATGTATTCAGGATCTGTCAGATACCTAATGATATCATATTTTAAATGCAACTAAAAATATTGAAATATGATATGTATTTACACCGTTCAACATTGACACCTCTCAGTTCACCGACTATAGATGCAGTCACACAAGAGAGAGAAGTTACAACAGCAATTACTCATTTCACTACCCATCCGTAACTGAACACTGCATTTGATCGGGTTAATGACAATAAATAGAACTGCCTGCCATTTAGCATGTTTAGCTGCAAACGACATCAAGCGGGTAATTATTTTAAACCATTACATACGTATGTGTGGTGATTTAAACTTATGTAGTTATGATCTGTTTGAACAAAACTGATGCCAAAAGGTCACCGTGGTCATACTGGTCAACGATTCAAATATATATTACCGCAATGTGGAATATCACAGTATCTTGTGAAAGGATTTTTAAAATGTGTAATGGCACTGAAAAGCCTTTTTCATCATCATTAAATATGAAGGGTACTAAGTTAACGCATCTTTATCATATCCACGATATATCAGCAGCATATGAGCGGTTAAAACACAAAAAGAATTCATAGGGTTCTTTCCATTAGTGAGAGTAGATGACTATTTCTAATGTTAATCAGGTTCCTTATTGGGTAACGTGTAACATTAAATGCATGCCGTAGATAAAGGGGGGCGAGCGTGAATTGAATAAACTCCACAAGAGGCGGGAATGAAGCAGTAATGAAGGCGGTATTAAGAAACAAGGGGACGACTAGACTACCCTTTGAAGTATGACTCAGTCTCTTGCAAATTATGCTATCATTTTATCAAGTTCATAAAATTATACATTATTGAAACTAGAATAAGCGACTGTTTTTAAGTTCATGACAAAATGACACCACGGTGGTCGAAAAGGCACATTGAGTCGACATTTTGGAGTTTGGTGTGAAAATCGGCAATCTGATTTCACCACCGCCACCACCCCCATCACCAGTTAATAGCAACAGCAAATTAAACATACGCTATCTACCGTAGATAGCAGCACTTTGCTCCAGAGGACAAGAGTCCCGCTGATATGCCCTCTGCCCTGGTTTGATAGTTTGTGACTGTTTTAACATCAATTTAAACATGCGCTATCTACCGTAGATAGCAGCACTTTCTTCAGAGGACAAGGGTCCCGCTGATATGCCCTCTGCCCTGGTTTGACAGTTTGTGACTGTTTTAACATCAATTTAAACATGCGCTATCTACCGTAGATAGCAGCACTTTCTTCAGAGGACAAGGGTCCCTCTGATAAACCCTCTGCCCCTAGTTTGACCGCGTATCAGTTTTAACATCAAATTAAACAGATACGCTATCTACAGTAGATAGCACCACCTTCTTCAGACGACGAGGGTTTCACAGACATGCCCTCTGCAACTGGTTTGACCATGTTGACCGCTTGTCATTGATTCAACATCAAATTAAACATATACACTATATAGATAGCACTACTTTCTATTTCATGCTAGTATTTGTGTAAAGAAAGTTTATTTTATTATGCATTATTCAGATGCTGCGATTTTCCGCATATTTATTTACAGCATATAAAACGCCAAAAACTCTAGGTCTGAATTTTTAAATTCCACCAACCTTAACCATGTCATCTTCAACATGGCCCTGCAAAAAATCTTCAAATGACCCTGAGTACCCTTGATATTATAAAACTCTTAATTGGTCCCAAATTCTGTAGTTTCAAAGATATCCCCTCCCATAACCCGATCCACACGGCCTTAATGTGTCTACCTCTTTCTCTTTATACACGTACATGTAGATAGAATTGGGATTGTCAAGTTTGCTTAAGAGAAATTTATGGTTACAATTAATCAGTGTCTACCTCGGCGGGAATAGACTCATTGTTACATTCCATTATCTTTCAAAACCGCACAAGGCAGGTTACCAAAATTGCTGAAAATGATGGATATAAACAGTGAAGAAGGCCACTTTATACCTGTATATTACTGAACAAGCTAAGCAAAAAAGGCTTGCCACGGCTTGCTGGGGCTACACGCGCTCTCATTGTCAGTGAAAAATGACTATTCCGTCACGCTTTTCAATTCTGAATTAAATTGAAATTGTTCGTGAAAACTAAAAATCCATTTACTCTTCCCGCTTTGAATTCCAGATTAAAGACGTCAAACGCAGAGTGATTACCACGGTAGGCTAATGGAAAGCCACTACTACAGCAAAGTAGTCATTAAACATGTAAAAAAAAATCTAATCTGCTTTGAAGATCATTATGAACGATGATCACTGAAATAGGACAGCTCTAGGTATCATCTGCTACCATTGTAATGAATAACTAAAACTAAGAGTCCCTCACAACGGTTAACAAGTCAGCAATCACAGATCATGTAGTCGACAAGAACCATGTTATTGGATGGGGGAACGCTGAGATCATAGGCACTGAACAAGAACGATTCACACGCTGGATAAAGGAGGCTATAGAAATTAGAAAGAGGAGGGGCACCACCATGAAGACGACGGACAGTATCAACTCTCACACATTTTTGATGAGTTTCTAGAACTGGGTTCAAGAAAATCCCCAGATGGAAAATCAACTGGCAACACCAAGACCTACGCTGGAGATACATCTAGCGTCGGTTGCCAGTAGGAATCACTCATCATCAAGTGTTGACAAAGGCAACAGTGTTGCTGAAACGTACACAAAGTAAGTGCAATTTCTGGATCAGACATCAAGAACTTTGGTTACTGAGTTCACTCTACCGATCCTGATGAATTTATTCAACCATATTTTCACCCATTTTCTTGATCATCAAAGGGGCTTCGAGATTTTACGATCGATATAAGATACAAACACAAAAATAAAATTTTATTGTTACGCAAAAATATACTTCCATGGATCAAATTTGGAAATATATGTCTAGATTTCTTGTAAATTAAAAAACAAAAAAGACATTTGCAATTGTTAGCATGGTTCCACATCAAGGTACAGAATATGATTGAGTACTAATAGTAATAATTAATAATAATAATAATAATAATAATAATAATAATAATAATAATAATAATAATAAAAATGTCATATTCACGAATTGATTGGACATGATAGTGCTCAATTGACCATAGTCAATGGTTGTATTGACTAATTAATTGCAAAATATAGTAAGGTCATTGAAAGGTCATTGTGAGGGTTGCAGATGTCACCAGAGAATTTATTACTTTCATTGTCTAATTAAAAATGCATAACATTACGTCGTCCATTGCGGGACGTGTCACAAGGGTAAATTAGTTAACCAACCAAAACTAGGTCACACCTGTACGCTTTATTCAGCATATTAAAACATGGATGCCAACGTAACAACATTTCGGTATGTTTCTTTTCTGATGTAATCCTTCGTTCGTGTTTATTTCAGTATTTCCGTTTGTTTTCTACTGACACACCAATAAACGCAAATGACTTCATACGCATTTTAACAAAGTTATAAAAAAAATCGTGAACGTAAAAGTTATACATTTTTAATTATACATTGAAAGTAACAAATACTCCAGTGACATCTTCAACCCTTTTGTGTACAATGACTTCTCGGTGACCTAATTATATACCTCGGCGGGAATAGACTCATTGTTACATTCCATTATCTTTCAAAACCGCACAAGGCAGGTTACCAAAATTGCTGAAAATGATGGATATAAACAGTGAAGAAGGCCACTTTATACCTGTATATTACTGAACAAGCTAAGCAAAAAAGGCTTGCCACGGCTTGCTGGGGCTACACGCGCTCTCATTGTCAGTGAAAATGACTATTCCGTCACGCTTTTCAATTCTGAATTAAATTGAAATTGTTCGTGAAAACTAAAAATCCATTTACTCTTCCCGCTTTGAATTCCAGATTAAAGACGTCAAACGCAGAGTGATTACCACGGTAGGCTAATGGAAAGCCACTACTACAGCAAAGTAGTCATTAAACATGTAAAAAAAATCTAATCTGCTTTGAAGATCATTATGAACGAGGATCAATGAAATAGGACAGCTCTAGGTATCATCTGCTACCATTGTAATGAATAACTAAAACTAAGAGTCCCTCACAACGGTTAACAAGTCAGCAATCACAGATCATGTAGTCGACAAGAACCATGTTATTGGATGGGGGGGGGGGACGCTGAGATCATAGGCACTGAACAAGAACGATTCACACGCTGGATAAAGGAGGCTATAGAAATTAGAAAGAGGAGGGGCACCACCATGAAGACGACGGACAGTATCAACTCTCACACATTTTTGATGAGTTTCTAGAACTGGGTTCAAGAAAATCCCCAGATGGAAAATCAACTGGCAACACCAAGACCTACGCTGGAGATACATCTAGCGTCGGTTGCCAGTAGGAATCACTCATCATCAAGTGTTGACAAAGGCAACAGTGTTGCTGAAACGTACACAAAGTAAGTGCAATTTCTGGATCAGACATCAAGAACTTTGGTTACTGAGTTCACTCTACCGATCCTGATGAATTTATTCAACCATATTTTCACCCATTTTCTTGATCATCAAAGGGGCTTCGAGATTTTACGATCGATATAAGATACAAACACAAAAATAAAATTTTATTGTTACGCAAAAATATACTTCCATGGATCAAATTTGGAAATATATGTCTAGATTTCTTGTAAATTAAAAACAAAAAGACATTTGCAATTGTTAGCATGGTTCCACATCAAGGTACAGAATATGATTGAGTACTAATAGTAATAATTAATAATAATAATAGTAATAATTAATAATAATAATAATAATAATAATAATAATAATAATAATAATAATAAAAATGTCATATTCACGAATTGATTGGACATGATAGTGCTCAATTGACCATAGTCAATGGTTGTATTGACTAATTAATTGCAAAATATAGTAAGGTCATTGAAAGGTCATTGTGAGGGTTGCAGATGTCACCAGAGAATTTATTACTTTCATTGTCTAATTAAAAATGCATAACATTACGTCGTCCATTGCGGGAGGTGTCACAAGGGTAAATTAGTTAACCAACCAAAACTAGGTCACACCTGTACGCTTTATTCAGCATATTAAAACATGGATGCCAACGTAACAACATTTCGGTATGTTTCTTTTCTGATGTAATCCTTCGTTCGTGTTTATTTCAGTATTTCCGTTTGTTTTCTACTGACACACCAATAAACGCAAATGACTTCATACGCATTTTAACAAAGTTATAAAAAAAAATCGTGAACGTAAAAGTTATACATTTTTAATTATACATTGAAAGTAACAAATACTCCAGTGACATCTTCAACCCTTTTGTGTACAATGACTTCTCGGTGACCTAATTATATTTTACAATCCCGTTTATAAGTTCTCTTCTGGGTCTTCAGTAGATTGTTATACCAGGGATGTATGATACGAACTCAGCATTAAATTAAAGACTGCCCGGTATACTTGACCATTTCGTTAGCCGTTGAATATGCTTTAAAATCTCACAACTGTGCCTAAAATGTTGTTTAAGTTTAAAAAATTAGATTTCCAATTAAAGATACATGTTTTACTACATCACAGATCCTGGAATTTCTATAGGATCTGCGATACATCAACATAAACAGTAGGACTATACCTTTGCTTTTGGAATATTGTGTAGCATTTCAATTTTATTTAGGAAATCGTTGAACATAATGATATGTGGGATTGTTACAAAAATCACTGATATTACCCGCCATTTGCTTTGATGGAATTTACGTTGTCATAGTGCTTTTAATATGGGTCTATCGCAAGATCTAAAGACAAGACGATAAATTGTGCGTTGTACAATAGCATAACTATGAAACATATCACATTTTCATGTTCATCAATTTAGAAGTCATCAACAATTAAAGAAAACCACACGCGACATTTCTTCAAGTATTTATGATCATTGCATACACCGTCAAAACAACCAACAGCTGTGATGTTGTAACATCTTTATACCTAGACGAAATTGATACAATTGCTGATTATTAATTACGTTCAATTATCATCTCGTACGCGACTGCTATCCAGCTGATGTTCTTGTCAAATGTCTGTAAGAAAGACATCAACATAATACATAGAAATAAATTGATGTGTCGGTGATGGGGATTGGTACCCGGTGGACTATGATATGTCTTTTAATGCAGCCATTCATAAAACCTTTTAGTAGACCCTATAAACAACGGTTTACAGGGCCTAATGAATGGTTTAATTTATGGCGATAATCGAGGTATTGCAAATTTGCATACATTAATCAATCATGTTCGTGTTGAATACAAAAGGCGCGAAGCTCAAAAAGAACTGCAAAGGCATAGCGTAGAACGCATCAATTATGTGATAATCATGATAATGTAGATCATGGTCTGTGATAAAATACATATAATGCCCAACTAGTGTGTGGTCATCATATACTGCAATTAATACAAGGGCGAAAGTCTCAGCTACGGATGACCAATATCATAAAAAGGCACCTTGATGCTCTTTACAACTGGACATTAACGCTCAACACTAAGCATATGCTAGACAACATGGCTTCAATGTAAGGCGTTTCGGATGAAAGAAAAATCTACGGAGTCGCCAGGTATTTATTACCTCCCCACAAAGCGGTGATGGCTTAATTGTAATTGTGGGTGGGAAATATTTGGGCATATTATAAAATATCGAAAATTGTCATTTAATTAATACCTGGTCACAACCCAAATAAATATATTCTTCCACGTTCCAAGTTAATTGTCCTCCATGGCTAACTCGCTACAAAAGAACTCACGACGGTCTTGGACATGTCGATGGATGCGAGAACCTGACAGATACCGCACACAGAGGCTGGTGAATATCGATTATACCGGGTCTTTATCGTGTCAAAAACAATAACATTCCCAGCGTTTCACGATATGTCTCTTACTTCCATGGTCATACACAGGGACACAGGGCATGGTGCAGAATCAGAGTTGGTATAAAGCTATAAATAAAACTCTGGAAAATATGTAGTATCGAGGTAGCACTAAAACTTCGAAAAGAGTTCATTGGTACTGGGAAATGAGCAAGTGGAGATCATGAATACCGATGGTATTCCATTAACGTATACTTCTTAGTACCTCATTCCCCAGATGCTCACCAGCAATCTATCTAATCATAGCAATGCATCTACTACGATCTGATCCAGAGTGGATCTGATCAGGGATATGAGAGATCTACTCTCAATGATCTGATCCATGCAGGACGGCGAATAAGGCTTTCTCACTTTCCTGATCTGATCTATGTGCGACGGATGTCGCAGGATCTCATTGGTCTTCAGTAGCACATTTGCCTGAATTGCCATGAAAAGCTACGAGATGACAATGGCGTGGGACCAATGCCAATGGAGACACACCTGCCTTGTCCTTGACGTGAGGACACTATCATACATGTATGTTACTAAAGTTATGCTTTAATATGGTAACGAAACTGGCCTAATTTGATGTTTATTGTGGGAACCAGTCATAATCTGTCAATACTAATTGGTCTGTTCCTACAAATACCACTCAATTTATCAACAACCATAGGCTATTTGAAGACCACTGCATTATGATTTTATGTCATGCAAAATACTCTGTGATCTCATGTAGTTTGTGTTTTATATGCACCCAAACGTTTATAAGTGGTCCATCCAAAAATGCTCATTTTGTTCCATGTTATGGTGTGAATCCTATTACTTGGGGAGAAATGCGATGCTGCAGATATCTTTGCTTGACTCACAATGGTGTATCATGGTGTATAGTGACTAGTGGTTGTACCACAGAGCCACAGCCACGTGTCTCTGAGCTTGTCCATCAATGACAACTAGCTTCGGACATATCACATCATTGACACTGAAAATAAATAAGCTATGAAACCTCTTGACCATAAACACTTAGTGTACTTCAACCTGATACTGTAACAATTCTCACGTCTTTTGTTAATATTCATTTAACACGTATTAGGCACATGACAGGCCAGATTCATAGCTACGACAAGATTGACCACAATGTATAGACATGATGCATGTCATATCTTAAGTCAATACCGAAGATGTATGACCACAAAAAAACCCAACAACACAACAATGCATTTACCAATGTTTACGCTATACTATTTTCCAAAGGAATTTCTCCAATATTGGAAACTTCTTGCATCACCGCTACCCGCCAAGAACTTCTTGGAACACAGACAAAAAGGATGCATTTTACTTCCAATCCTAAGCTATTACAGAATTTCGTTTGTGTGTCATGAATTTGCCTAAATTGTGTCCAGTAAGTCAACCTCATTAAATCTTTTGTCCTAGCTGCTTCAGTTGTACTACGTATTGATTTCTGTGTCTATATTTGGTTGCATCACATATTAACCAATCACAAGAAAGAATTTGCATCCGAACGAACGGATACGACTAGGCTGATCTGTTTCTCACCTCCTTCAAAGGTTTCACACTTTTTTCTAACTAATCAATGGCACTCAGGGTTATTCCTTCATGTAATTTTACACGAAATTAGGGTTAGGGTTAGGGTTAGAGTTAGGGTTAGGATTAGGGTTAGGATTAGGGTTAGGGTTAGGATTAGGGTTAGGATTAGGATTAGGCTTAGGGTTAGGATTAGGGTTAGAGTTAGGATTAGATTACACGAAATAATTACATGAAGGATCGACCGGACTCAGGCTTGCACTGAGGTCACAATTCACCGAAGTGGTTACGTAACTCCCTGATAACTGGATCATGCACCTTTTGGAATGTCATAGACTTCGTGTTGCGTGGACAGCACGATCCAGTTCCCAGTTGACATAGTGCATAATCGGATTACACGTAACACTTCGCTGGCGAATACGAAATCAAAAACAGCAATTATTGTTTTATGCAATACTGAAGACTTAAAACGACCCGGTGTCTTTAGAAACACCGTAGAACACCTTTGAACGAAAATGGCTGGGCTATATCATGATGATAGCCTTCGTGATCCTCAACGGAGCCCATGTCTCCTGCTTTAATTGAAACACTTTTCCTCTCTTTCTCCTTCTTCAATTATTTTTTACATTTTCTGGAAATTTTTTGTTTTTATGTTTTTATTTATTTTCGATACTCTGCATGCACAATTGACTTTTAGGCTTCGCTATCAAACCGCAGAGACAATTGCCTCAGGCATACACAAGTATATCCTAACGTGTGCTTCAACTTAGTCTTTGTCAAAGACTGACTCGAGATAGTGTCGGACTAGCGATCAAGGGGGGGGGTGAGCGGCGAAGCCGCGATATTCGCCTGGCGGCGAGTCACTATGCAGAGCCCACTATGGTTTCCAGAGTGTGTGGTTCCCATATTTCTCTCCTATGGATAATATAGGTACTCTGTAACACAGACTAGCTTCAACTCTGCCCCATATAACCAGCTCAGTAAAACCTATATTATCTCGATATTTGTATACGCATGGTTTAATATCATTTTACTGATCAAAAGATATCCCATCTCACTGAACTTTCGACCCCAATCACTAAGGATTTCACGATTCATAATTTGTTAATCGCGTGGAGAAAGATTTCTTTATTAATATTGCAGCATAAACATGAGGTCTATCTGACCCACACCGAAGGGAGTTCACGTAAAGGTTTCCGCGTCCAAATTATCGTATTTACTTGGCCCGCAAAGAACTCTATCTAGATCTCAAGCGCTATTCGTGAGGTATCTACGAGTCACATCAAAGTAATCATCAAATTAAGATCAGTTATGAAGAGGTAAGTAAACAGGGCATAAGCATTATTGACGCATGCTTTGTGTTTGTTTGTTTGTTGACAACATAATCTAATGAATCACTAACACTTGAAGATTTTTGTGACTCACCAGACCCCATTACTACTTTTAATGCCCGGTTCATAATCCACTTCATCCTAAAATCGCAAAAAGTACCTGCTCATAATGCACTGTGCTAATATGACTCCTTCAATTCGCACCCGTAGTGATATTACATAATTATTGTCAACATGGAATGCTCGTTATTCTGTCCTTTAGAGTACTGCGTCCCATGCTAATACTATTGTTGATTCTGGAAGATACTCTCGCATGAGTCTAAATATGCCAAACATGAGATGTTCTAATCTTCTATACAGATTACAGAACTCGTATAGCAAGTGTCTGAATAACCCGACAGTTTCTCTCTCAAATTTGACTGTTCTTCTGTTATTTTAGTAACGGTTCATAAAATAAAGTTAGAGGCGTCGACAGGCTAATGACCACTGTGACCACATTATAACCAGCGCAAAGAGAGCCTGCTAATATGAAGTTCATCATTGCTTCTGGCGCGAGGCAGTAATAACCCATTTCATATACCTTTTAAGTTACTACTAACGCAACAGCTTTTGGCAAAATTGTATCATTTAGACGCGGGGAAATGACAAGACGGCTCCTTTACCTCGGATCCACAAACAAATTATCGCACAAATCACCTGATGGTGATAAGTTCTGATAGCTCACTAGTCTTCCTTCGGTGAAATGAGAAACTGTTATCCGACATAATAATATTAATGTTTATCATGCATGCCAAGGCAATACGTATTCATTTATTTTCTGCCAAAGCATCATATGCATATGATTTATACGTATTTTGCTTTACTATACTTTTTCTATCAAGGATTGAGCCTACTATTGAGGCATGTATTGGGGAATCCTGTGGAAGTTAAGATTGAAGTATGATTTCGAAGTATTGTCTGTCATACATGTTGCCAATTGTGGAAATGCTGAAGAGGGCCAGCTTATTTTCAATATATTTAGTCTGTCTCAAACCCAGCAGCCGTTTGATAGTGATTTGAAGACAAAACATTGTTAACATTTTCAAAATTAATAAATTAATTCTTCAAGGCTGGATCCTCCATGTCACAGTCTTTTGTAAATGCACACAAGATCCTTGCAAGATGATAAAACGGTGCGTCCTTTTACAACTACATCTGCCATTGTGATATTAGATGACATGATTCAAGAAACTATATGGAGTTAAGTATTGAAGTAAACCAAAATTTGAACCCCCCTTGTGAAAAAAAAAAACCTCAATTTATTATATTTGCTCAAACCCAGCAGCCTTTGATAGTGATTTCACGGACAAAACATTGTTAACGCGTTAATAAATTAATATAAATTAATTCAATCGAGGCTGCGTCAGCTTTTGCGATAAAATGGGCGTCAACCTCTCTGGATAGTATACTAATAGCAACAGAGCCCGGAAGTAGTGCTAATATTTGCATTGATA